>NW_019369784.1:0-42500 GCF_002775205.1 Xiphophorus maculatus | reverse complement strand
AAATATGGAGACAATAGGCTAATTGGTAATATATCTCTCTCAAAAAATTAAACTAAAAACAATTAAAATAACTTAAGTTAGATTTTTAACCTTATTATGACTTTGACCCTAAAACATAACCAGCTAAACTTGGAAACTTATCATAACCTTTGATTCTAAACCTAACCAATTAAATTAAGCCCTAAAATTCGCCTTAACTGTTGACTCTAAACCTAATTAATTGGGTTCTTGAACCTCACCATACCCTTTAACTCTAAACCTAACCAATCCAAGTAAGCCTTAAAATTCGCTTTAACTGTTGACTCTAAATCTAATTAATTGGGTTCTTGAACCTCACCATACCCTTTAACTCTAAACCTAACCAATTAACTTGTATGGTTGAAACTCTTGACCTTAAAACACAACCATTTAATTTTGAAACTCATTATAACTTTTATTCTAAACTTAACCAATTAAATTTGGCCCTGAACCGCATTATAATTGTGGACTCCTAACCTAAGTTTTTAGTTTTATTTTAACTTCACTTAATCCTTATCTTTTATCTTTTATTGATTTATTTATATAAAAAAAGTTTTTTTCTTCTTTCCTGTACAGTACATGACAATACACTCATGGTTTGGTTGGGCTTGTCCCACTAAACAGGCATCCACTTTGCACTTACACAGCACATCACAGATCAGGTTACTTGTTAACAATTGCACATGAACACCTATAAGACAGGGTCCAGTCATCCCGGCTAGCTGTATGATCTCGAGTGAGAGCGCACTACCTTGGATGAACCAAGATGACCGTAGGCCGGTTTATGGGCGTAAGAGAGCGGTTCAAACAAGGATCAAACTACAACCTATATCAGCCAGATCCTCGGTCACCTAGCTTGGATCTCTGGTGTCTTCGGAGAAGCACACTGTCTGCACCCACCGGCAAACAACAAAACCTACCCATTTTGCACCATAACACCCACAAATTATTAATACTTTTCGATCCTTCTTTTACAGAAAAAATGTTATTATAAGGACGCGTATATATAAAGATAGATTTTTTTAATATATTTTTTAAATAATTTTTTTTTTTTTTTTTTTTTTTTTTTTTTTTTTTTTTTTTTTTTTCTATTTAAATATTTTATAAAAAATAAAAAAAATTTCTATTTAATATTTTATAAAAAATAAAAAATAATATAAAAATTTTTTTCTCTTTTCTCTTATTATATGGTTATATATTTATGTTTAGGTTTATATATATATATATAGTTTTTTTATATATGTATAAAAATTTTTTTTATATATATTTATATAGGAAGAATTAATTAAAATTAATCATTCTATTTCCCAACATGACGTTGCCGCTCGGATGCTGGGGCGCATGCGTGCTCTCTCTCTCTCTCTCTCTCTCTCCCCCGCTCGTCCGCTGGAAAGTTCCAGAAGGATCTAGACCGTTGGTTGATACACAGCCGCGACAAACAAGAAGAGAGCGGACATAAGAAAATACATTTTGTTGAAAAATAGTAACAATCTTGGTTGAATATGTAAGTAAATACCTTCCCTTTGTTACGGAACGATCGTTGAATAATTAAAAACAAAAAAAACTTACGGAGATTATTAATTAAATAACTAGTTTTACCACTTTTCCCACTCGAAATTAGCAAAAAAAACTGCCAATTGAACATGGAATCCGGCCCGGGATTTGATCACCCCGGGTGGCCGCCGCTGAGGAGGGTGTATGGTGTTATCCACGGCCGAAACACCCGTTGATCCAGCGATACACCACTGATGAGCGGATTCTAAAATTTAGATACTTAGCTACGTTTTAACGTCGGGGCGGTACCGCCGAACCGCTGTTAAAAACGTTATTAAAATATGGAGACAATAGGCTAATTGGTAATATATCTCTCTCAAAAAATTAAACTAAAAACAATTAAAATAACTTAAGTTAGATTTTTAACCTTATTATGACTTTGACCCTAAAACATAACCAGCTAAACTTGGAAACTTATCATAACCTTTGATTCTAAACCTAACCAATTAAATTAAGCCCTAAAATTCGCCTTAACTGTTGACTCTAAACCTAATTAATTGGGTTCTTGAACCTCACCATACCCTTTAACTCTAAACCTAACCAATCCAAGTAAGCCTTAAAATTCGCTTTAACTGTTGACTCTAAATCTAATTAATTGGGTTCTTGAACCTCACCATACCCTTTAACTCTAAACCTAACCAATTAACTTGTATGGTTGAAACTCTTGACCTTAAAACACAACCATTTAATTTTGAAACTCATTATAACTTTTATTCTAAACTTAACCAATTAAATTTGGCCCTGAACCGCATTATAATTGTGGACTCCTAACCTAAGTTTTTAGTTTTATTTTTAACTTCACTTAATCCTTATCTTTTATCTTTTATTGATTTATTTATATAAAAAAAGTTTTTTCTTCTTTCCTGTACAGTACATGACAATACACTCATGGTTTGGTTGGGCTTGTCCCACTAAACAGGCATCCACTTTGCACTTACACAGCACATCACAGATCAGGTTACTTGTTAACAATTGCACATGAACACCTATAAGACAGGGTCCAGTCATCCCGGCTAGCTGTATGATCTCGAGTGAGAGCGCACTACCTTGGATGAACCAAGATGACCGTAGGCCGGTTTATGGGCGTAAGAGAGCGGTTCAAACAAGGATCAAACTACAACCTATATCCTAACCCTAACCCTAACCCTAACCCTAACCCTAACCCTAACCCTAACCCTTACCCTAACCCTAACCCTACCCTAACCCTTACCCTAACCCTACCCACACCCAGCTAACCCACTTTGCCACCAAGGATCACCGGTCGGAACACCCAGGTGGCAGGCCCTCTGAGCTGAAAGTGAAAATCTGACACGATTCTATTCCTAATACAAGAGCTCCATCCAGGGGATTTTGCATGAACTGCATCTGCACCGGTATGGCACCAAAAGCGCCCAAATGGCCCATTCAAAGGAATACCGGGGTGGCAAACGAGCTCTTGCAGCCACTTGGGAATAGTGGCAGCCACTGCGGTGCAAAAGCCTATGGGAAATTTTGCCACTTCGGACCGTGGCCCTAACCCTAACCCTAACCCTAACCCTAACCCAAACACAAGATTCTTCACTTAACCTAACCTCACAGGAGTCAAAACGTCTCCCAAAAACCTCTCCCAGGACCACTCTCCAGGCACTCAGGACACTCCAAAACGCACTCTGGTAAGGTTCCCACAAGTACCCAAAAACACAACACTTAGAGCAATTTTTACCCTTTTTGCAAACTCCACCAACCGTGGCAAATGACATGTCTGCGGACTCAGGGGGATCGGCTGAGCACGGAAAACACACTCCCAGCTCGATCCGACGCTCCTAGCAAAACTTGAAAAATCAATGGGAGTCTATGGCAGCTATGGGAAGGGAACGGGCCAGGGACACCAAACTTGCAGGGAAGGTGGCCGACCTACAGGGCTGTATACACACCGAGTTTCATTAGCTTGCCACTTACCCTTTACAAGTTATCCAGCTTGTCCGAAGTTGCCCGATGAATGGGAGTCAATGGCAGCTATGTCTTAGGAAGGGGCCACGGCAACCAAACTTACAGGGAAGGTGGACATGTTCCCAAGGACTCTCGACGCCAAGTATGGGCCCACTACCTCAAATACTTTGGGAGTTATTGAGCTTGCCCATCTCAATTTCATGGTTTTCATCCTATATCCTAGTGTAACCCTAGCCCATTTTGCAAACTCCAACAAGCATGACATATCATACCTTTTCTGACTCGGGGGGACCGGCTGAGCACGGAAAACCGACTCCCACCTCGATACGACGCTCCTAGCAAAAATTCAAAATCAATGGGAGTCTATGGCAGCTATGTCATAGGAAGGGGCCACAGCCACCAAACTCGGTGGAGACCTGGAGGGGGTCGAGACATGTATACACACCACGTTTGGTGACATGTCATCCTATGGTTCGGAAGTTATGCAGCTTGATCACTTTTTTTTTTTGTATGGGAGTCAATGGCAGCTATGTCTTAGGAAGGACCCACAACCATCAAACTTACAGGGTACGTGGACATGTTCCCTAGGAATCTCGACGCAAAGTATGGGCCCACTACCTCAAATACTTTTCCAGTTATTGAGCTTGATCACACTCATTTTCTGGTTTTCATCCTATATCCTAACCCTAACCCTAACCCTACCCTACCCTAACCCTAACCCTAACCCACCCTACCCTAACCCTAACCCTAACCCTTACCCTAACCCTAACCCTAACCCTAACCCTAACCCTAACCCTACCCTACCCTACCCTAACCCTAACCCTAACCCTACCCTACCCTTACCCTACCCTTACCCTACCCTAACCCTAACCCTTACCCTAACCCTTACCCCTAACCCTAACCCTAACCCTAACCCTAACCCTAACCCTTACCCTAACCCTAACCCTAACCCTAACCCTAACCCTAACCCTAACCCTAACCCTGGCCTGGCCGGCGTACCTGCAAGGGCAGGGCAAAGCCGTGACAACCATCAAGGTGTACTTGGTGAACGTGACCCAGTTCCTGGCCTACTTTGCTGAAACGCCGCCGCCGGACAGCACGCTTTCCAGGGCGCAGATCGTGCGCGCGACCAGGGCGGTGAAGGCTGCCTCATCGCAGATTGCAACTGGCATTGTGCTGCGCCAGATCCGCGTCAAAGCAGCCAAGGAGCAGCGGATGGTGACAGCGGATCTTCTTCGCAGGTGTAGGACCGGGGCTGCGCTGCAAATCCCAAGGCTGCTTGAGCGGATCGAAGCGGAGCCATCCGCGGTGGAGCTCCGACATCGCTTCTTTGGCTACTTTGCGCTGTATGTGACCGCGATCTACGGACACAGGCCCGGCGTCATCTCCAACCTGACTACCGCCGAAGTCCAGGAAGCCAGATCCAGAGCTTCCAGCACCTCTCCTGGGTTTGTGATTAACGTGAGTATGGGGGCTGAACCTCCAAGCACCACAAACCCCCCCAAAAAAGCATAATTCATCCATGACATCTCACCATCCTTTTTCCACAGGTGGAGAACCACAAGACCAACCGGAGCTTCGGGGTCGCACAGCTCTACTTGAAGTCGGACGAGTTCCAGTGGCTCACTCGGTGGATCGCGGTTAGGGCCGGCCTCGGTCCGTCCTGTGACCTGGTGTTCTTCACCCCCGGGAATGGGCCAGTGAAGAAGCTTGTGCACAGCGCACAGAGAGCCTGGAAGGAGATGGGGCTCGCGGGGAGACCGACCATGACTGACATCCGCACCTCTGTTGCTACACTGGTAAGTAGGATCCACAGAGCCAGCCAGCGCTGCCCTAGAGCCAGCACCAGCTAATCGGAAGCCT
This sequence comes from Xiphophorus maculatus, assembly GCF_002775205.1. NCBI lineage: Eukaryota > Metazoa > Chordata > Actinopteri > Cyprinodontiformes > Poeciliidae > Xiphophorus > Xiphophorus maculatus. The sequence continues at coordinate 37,136 of NW_019369784.1, read as the reverse complement.
GTCACATCCCTCTATCCACAGGCAAGAAACACGCAGCCGATGGATGTCCGGAGCCAGATGTCCAGGCTGATGTGTCACGACACAGCCACTGCTGACAGGTTCTACGCGCTCAACCTGGATGAAAAGCAGCTGGATGACCTCCGGAAGAAGTTTGAAGAGGCCACACAGCCAGCCTCCCCCTCCCCAGGTGTCGAGGTCACCCTCCGTGACTCGTGAGGGTGAAGAAAAAGCTTATTTAATAAAAAACATTACCCATGGTAGATGCACTTGTGTCCTGGATAATATTTTATTTAAAGTGGCCTGGAGGAGTAGAGGGCCCTTAGCTTGTTAAGTAGCCTTAATGTGAGCACTGAAAGCTGGCTACAACACCTGCAGTTAACCCCTGCAGAGCTCCAGGCCTGGAGGTCAGCACACAACCAGGCCTGGAGGCCTGCAAGGGTCAAACACAGCTGTCAAAGCCTTAAAGTGAGCACTGCTAGCTGGCTAAAACACCTGCAGTTAACCCCTGCAGAGCTCCAGGCCTGGAGGTCAGCACACAACCAGGCCTGGAGGCCTGCAAGGGTCAAACACAGCTGTCAAAGCCTTAAAGTGAGCACTGCTAGCTGGCTAAAACACCTGCAGTTAACCCCTGCAGAGCTCCAGGCCTGGAGGTCAGCACACAACCAGGCCTGGAGGCCTGCAAGGGTCAAACACAGCTGTCAAAGCCTTAAAGTGAGCACTGCAAGCTGGCTACAACACCTGCATTTAACCTCTGCAGAGCTCCAGGCCTGGAGGTCAGCACACAACCAGGCCTGGAGGCCTGCAAGGGTCAAACACAGCTGTCAAAGCCTTAAAGTGAGCACTGCTAGCTGGCTAAAACACCTGCAGTTAACCCCTGCAGAGCTCCAGGCCTGGAGGTCAGCACACAACCAGGCCTGGAGGCCTGCAAGGGTCAAACACAGCTGTCAAAGCCTTAAAGTGAGCACTGCTAGCTGGCTAAAACACCTGCAGTTAACCCCTGCAGAGCTCCAGGCCTGGAGGTCAGCACACAACCAGGCCTGGAGGCCTGCAAGGGTCAAACACAGCTGTCAAAGCCTTAAAGTGAGCACTAAAAGCTGGCTACAACACCTGCATTTCACCTCTGCTCTCCCTCCAGCAGGGGTCAGCACACAACCAGGCCTGGAGCTCTGCATGGGCCCTTAGCTTATTAAGTAGCCTTAATTGGAGCACTGAAAGCTGGCTACAACACCTGCATTTAACCTCTGCAAAGCTCCAGGCTTTAAAGGGGCCCTCAGCTTATGAAGTAGCCTTAAATGGAGCACTGCAAGCTGGCTGTGACCTCTGCTTATGACCCCTGGAGACATCCAGGCCTGGAGGTCAGCACACAACCAGGTTGGAGGGACTACAGGGGCCCTTAGCTTATGAAGTAGCCTTAAATGGAGCACTGCAAGCTGGCTACAACACCTGCATTTAACCTCTGCAGAGCTCCAGGCCTGGAGGTCAGCACACAACCAGGCCTGGAGGCCTGCAAGGGTCAAACACAGCTGTCAAAGCCTTAAAGTGAGCACTAAAAGCTGGCTACAACACCTGCATTTCACCTCTGCTCTCCCTCCAGCAGGGGTCAGCACACAACCAGGCCTGGAGCTCTGCATGGGCCCTTAGCTTATTAAGTAGCCTTAATTGGAGCACTGCAAGCTGGCTACAACACCTGCATTTAACCTCTGCAGAGCTCCAGGCCTGGAGGTCAGCACACAACCAGGCCTGGAGGCCTGCAAGGGTCAAACACAGCTGTCAAAGCCTTAAAGTGAGCACTAAAAGCTGGCTACAACACCTGCATTTCACCTCTGCTCTCCCTCCAGCAGGGGTCAGCACACAACCAGGCCTGGAGCTCTGCATGGGCCCTTAGCTTATTAAGTAGCCTTAATTGGAGCACTGAAAGCTGGCTACAACACCTGCATTTAACCTCTGCAGAGCTCCAGGCCTGGAGGTCAGCTCACAACCAGGCTGGAGGGAATAAAGGGGCCTTTAGCTTATGAAGTAGCCTCATAGTGAGCACTAAAAGCTGGCTACAACACCTGCAGTTGACCCCTGCTCTCCCTCCAGCCTGGAGGTCAGCACACAACCAGACTGGAGAGACTGCAGGGGCCTTTAGCTTATGAAGTAGCCTCATAGTGAGCACTAAAAGCTGGCTACAACACCTGCAGTTGACCCCTGCTCTCCCTCCAGCCTGGAGGTCAGCTCACAACCAGCCTGGAGAGACTGCAGGGGCCTTTAGCTTATGAAGTAGCCTCATAGTGAGCACTAAAAGCTGGCTACAACACCTGCAGTTGACCCCTGCTCTCCCTCCAGCCTGGAGGTCAGCTCACAACCAGCCTGGAGGGAATAAAGGGGCCTTTAGCTTATGAAGTAGCCTCATAGTGAGCACTAAAAGCTGGCTACAACACCTGCAGTTGACCCCTGCTCTCCCTCCAGCATGGAGGTCAGCTCACAACCAGGCTGGAGGGAATAAAGGGGCCTTTAGCTTATGAAGTAGCCTCATAGTGAGCACTAAAAGCTGGCTACAACACCTGCAGTTGACCCCTGCTCTCCCTCCAGCCTGGAGGTCAGCACACAACCAGACTGGAGAGACTGCAGGGGCCTTTAGCTTATGAAGTAGCCTCATAGTGAGCACTAAAAGCTGGCTACAACACCTGCAGTTGACCCCTGCTCTCCCTCCAGCCTGGAGGTCAGCTCACAACCAGCCTGGAGGGAATAAAGGGGCCTTTAGCTTATGAAGTAGCCTCATAGTGAGCACTAAAAGCTGGCTACAACACCTGCAGTTGACCCCTGCTCTCCCTCCAGCATGGAGGTCAGCTCACAACCAGGCTGGAGGGAATAAAGGGGCCTTTAGCTTATGAAGTAGCCTCATAGGGAGCACTAAAAGCTGGCTACAACACCTGCAGTTGACCCCTGCTCTCCCTCCAGCCTGGAGGTCAGCACACAACCAGACTGGAGAGACTGCAGGAGCCTTTAGCTTATGAAGTAGCCTCATAGTGAGCACTAAAAGCTGGCTACAACACCTGCAGTTGACCCCTGCTCTCCCTCCAGCCTGGAGGTCAGCTCACAACCAGCCTGGAGAGACTGCAGGGGCCTTTAGCTTATGAAGTAGCCTCATAGTGAGCACTAAAAGCTGGCTACAACACCTGCAGTTGACCCCTGCTCTCCCTCCAGCCTGGAGGTCAGCTCACAACCAGCCTGGAGGGAATAAAGGGGCCTTTAGCTTATGAAGTAGCCTCATAGTGAGCACTAAAAGCTGGCTACAACACCTGCAGTTGACCCCTGCTCTCCCTCCAGCATGGAGGTCAGCTCACAACCAGGCTGGAGGGAATAAAGGGGCCTTTAGCTTATGAAGTAGCCTCATAGGGAGCACTAAAAGCTGGCTACAACACCTGCAGTTGACCCCTGCTCTCCCTCCAGCCTGGAGGTCAGCACACAACCAGACTGGAGAGACTGCAGGAGCCTTTAGCTTATGAAGTAGCCTCATAGTGAGCACTAAAAGCTGGCTACAACACCTGCAGTTGACCCCTGCTCTCCCTCCAGCCTGGAGGTCAGCTCACAACCAGCCTGGAGAGACTGCAGGGGCCTTTAGCTTATGAAGTAGCCTCATAGTGAGCACTAAAAGCTGGCTACAACACCTGCAGTTGACCCCTGCTCTCCCTCCAGCCTGGAGGTCAGCTCACAACCAGCCTGGAGGGAATAAAGGGGCCTTTAGCTTATGAAGTAGCCTCATAGTGAGCACTAAAAGCTGGCTACAACACCTGCAGTTGACCCCTGCTCTCCCTCCAGCCTGGAGGTCAGCTCACAACCAGCCTGGAGAGACTGCAGGGGCCTTTAGCTTATGAAGTAGCCTCATAGTGAGCACTAAAAGCTGGCTACAACACCTGCAGTTGACCCCTGCTCTCCCTCCAGCCTGGAGGTCAGCACACAACCAGACTGGAGAGACTGCAGGGGCCTTTAGCTTATGAAGTAGCCTCATAGTGAGCACTAAAAGCTGGCTACAACACCTGCAGTTGACCCCTGCTCTCCCTCCAGCCTGGAGGTCAGCACACAACCAGACTGGAGAGACTGCAGGAGCCTTTAGCTTATGAAGTAGCCTCATAGTGAGCACTAAAAGCTGGCTACAACACCTGCAGTTGACCCCTGCTCTCCCTCCAGCCTGGAGGTCAGCTCACAACCAGCCTGGAGGGAATAAAGGGGCCTTTAGCTTATGAAGTAGCCTCATAGTGAGCACTAAAAGCTGGCTACAACACCTGCAGTTGACCCCTGCTCTCCCTCCAGCCTGGAGGTCAGCTCACAACCAGCCTGGAGGGAATAAAGGGGCCTTTAGCTTATGAAGTAGCCTCATAGTGAGCACTAAAAGCTGGCTACAACACCTGCAGTTGACCCCTGCTCTCCCTCCAGCCTGGAGGTCAGCTCACAACCAGGCTGGAGGGAATAAAGGGGCCTTTAGCTTATGAAGTAGCCTCATAGTGAGCACTGAAAGCTGGCTACAACACCTGCATTTAACCTCTGCAAAGCTCCAGGCTTGGAAGGGGCCCTCAGCTTATGAAGTAGCCTTAAATGGAGCACTGCAAGCTGGCTACAACACCTGCATTTAACCTCTGCAAAGCTCCAGGCTTGGAAGGGGCCCTCAGCTTATGAAGTAGCCTTAAATGGAGCACTGCAAGCTGGCTACAACACCTGCATTTAACCTCTGCAAAGCTCCAGGCTTGGAAGGGGCCCTCAGCTTATGAAGTAGCCTTAAATGGAGCACTGCAAGCCGGCTGTGACCTCTGCTTATGACCCCTGGACAGCTCCAGGCCTGGAGGTCAGCACACAACCAGGCTGGAAGCCCTGCACGGGTCAAATACAGCTGTTACAGCCAGAAACTGAGTTACGAAAGCCGGCTTCTGAACAGCCAGCCTTTTCAACCAGGGAACCTTACCCTCCCTCCGATCCGGTGCACCCACACTTAAGCACTCCCTACACGGACTGGACCCACTAGCACGCACAGCCCGGAGGCTCGTGCCCCTGGTAAGGCAGGGTCAAGCAGCTGCGGGTGGGGGGAGGGTGGCTCCCTGTGCGTGGGGGAGGCCCTGGATGGCCAGGCCGGCTGCTGGTCCGTGTATGCCGGGCAGCACGCCACCTCCGCACCAGAGGGCCGGAGGGCCGGAGGGCCGGGTCTTAGGCCATGATCCGGAGTGCGTCTCATGCCCCTGGTAGGGCATAGTTCCAGCAGGGGAGGGAGGGAGGCCCCGGAGGCCCCGGAGGCCCCGGAGGCCGACTATCGATGCCTTCCTTGGATGTGGTTGCCATTTCTCAGGCCCCCTCTCCGGGATAGAGGGCTGACTCTCGTTGCCTTCCTTGGATGTAGTTGCCGTTTCTCAGGCTCCCTCTCCGGAATCGAACCCTGATTCCCCGTTACCCGTGGTCACCATGGTAGGCACGTAGCGTACCATCGAAAGTTGATAGGGCAGACATTCGAATGAGACGTCGCCGCCACGGAGGGCCAGCGATCGGCCCCAGGTTATCTAGAGTCACCAAAGCGGGCCGGGGCGCGGGCCCCACCCACCCCCGTGAGGGAGAGAGAGGGAGAGCCGCACCCCGCATGGGTTTTGGGTCTGATAAATGCACGCATCCCCGGCGGACCCCCCCCCCACCCCGAGGAGGAGAAGGGGGGGCCGGGTCAGCGCTCGTTTGCATGTATTAGCTCTAGAATTGCCACAGTTATCCAAGTAACGGTGGAGCGATCAAAGGAACCATGACTGATTTAATGAGCCATTCGCAGTTTCACTGTACCGGGACTTGCATGGCTTAATCTTTGAGACAAGCATATGCTACTGGCAGGATCAACCAGGGAGATCCCCTATTCGTTTCCCTGAATGGGAGGGCGGGCAGCGCTGAGCTGGTGCATCCAGGTTGCCCCAGTGCCGCTGGTGGAACAGCGGGCTACGTCTGGGTCGCCCCAGTGCCGCTGCGAAGAAACAGCGGGCTGCGTCCGGGGGAGAGCCTTAAGCAACGCAGCTTCGCCGCTGCCCTACATCCGGGAACTTATAAGGGCGACGGAGAGACAGGGTTTGAGAAATCACACGACCTTCTGCGGGCACCGCTGCTTCGGGGGGGCAGGAGGCGCGCTCTGGGCTCCGAGCGGAGGACGCGCGCCAGGACCCTGCCCTGCCCGCAGCGGGCCGACAGTGTAGAACCGCTGGGAAAGACGGGGCGTCTCGGTCTCGCTACCGACAGGACGGCCGCGGGCTGGGACTGAGGGCGGGGCGCACAGCCCCGAAACACCCGTGCCCGGGCCTGGAGGCGAGCTCGCAAGGCTGGAGGAACCGTCCGTCGAAGCGCCGACACGGAGTGCCGGGGCCGACGGGGGCCCTCCATGGCAAGCCACGAGTGCTGTTCGGTCCGGTGTACATTCGTGTTGTGCATGGAAAGCGTGCCCGGGCCTGGAGGCGAGCTCGCAAGGCTGGAGGAACCGTCCGTCGAAGCGCCGACACGGAGTGCCGGGGCCGACGGGGGCCCTCCATGGCAAGCCACAAGTGCTGTTCGGTCCGGTGTACATTCGTGTTGTGCATGGAAAGGTCAAACCTGGAGCTCAGACCTCCAGCGTAAGCTGGAACAGCTTTGAAGCCGCTCACAGCGCACCGTCTTCGGCCTGAGCTGCGGTCCGCCTTTGACTGTGCTTCCTCGCTTCCACGGAGCTCAGAACCGACCCAGAGAGGCGCCAGGCCCATCAGAAGGACCGAGGACACTCACCGGAGCGGCCAGAGCCCACAGCGTTACTGTCTCGGAGATCCAGAGAACCAGAGAGAAAATCTGGAAAAACGGCTTAAAATGCTGGAAAAAGCCGAAAAAGGGGCCTGAATCGGCCTTATCTGAGCTCCAAAAGACCCCTAAAACCGCTCTGGATCAAAACACTTTGTCATTTTTCGCTCCAAGTTCTCTTTTCAAACTCTCTCCTGTAATCCCGCCGGTGGGGTTTTTCTCCATAAGGTCACAAAATCCTATCTATCCGTCAAGCATTTGAAAAATGGACGGGCAATGCTTTGGAGGCCCACACTTAGAAATTTTTCGGCTCTGAGCCTCTGGTAAGGCAGATATAATTGAGCTATGACAGTGTACTAAGTGTGGCCAGCCGTCCGAAATTTTTACTTTATCCCAGGAATACGGGAGTCACATAGGCGTGTTCAGTGCATTATTCTTGGCTTATTGATCCTGGTTTCTAACGTCCTGGTCCCCGGGAAAGTGCATTTTTGACCGCTTTGACCAATTATGGTTTTCGATTTTTAATTCCGCCTGCGGGCGTCCCAGAGGCCGAACGACCACACCAGGCTACTCTCCGGACTCTGGCCTTTCCGGCAATATACGGCTTTCCCCGGGGAAATGCATTTTTAAAAAAATTTATGGAGGTCGAAAATCACCGGGGCCTCCGGAGCCCCGAGGCCGAGGACAGTGAGGTGCTGCGGATACGACTGCCTGCTACATGTGACCCCCTCTGGAAGTCCGAAAATTCAACTTTATCCCAGGATGATGGGAGTGATACGGCCGTGATCAGGCCGTTAATCTGGGCTTATTGATCCTACTTTCGAGCCCTCTGGTCCCCGGGAAAGTGCCTTTTTGACCGTTTTGACCAATTATGGTTTTCGATTTTTAATTCCGCCTGCGGGCGTCCCACAAGCCAAACGACCACACCAGAGTATTCTCCAGACTCTGGCCTTTCCGGCAATATATGGCTTTCCCCGGGGAAATGCATTTTTAAAAAAATTTATGGAGGTCGAAAATCACCACCAGGGCCTCCTGAGCCTCGAGTCCCAGGACAGTGAGGTGCTGCGGATACGGCCGCCTGCGCATGTGTCCTGCCCTGGAAGTCCGAAATTTTTATTTTATCCCAGGATGATGGGAGTGATACAGGCGTGATCAGTGCATTATTCTGTGCTTATTGATCCTGGTTTCGGGCATCTATGAACCGGGGAAACCGCATTGGCGGACCGAACCTGCACTAACCCTACTTAGATCGGGGACTTTGCGGTGGAAATATGGATTTTCCGGCCAAAAATCGGATTAAAGGGTAGCTTGCAACGGAGGATCGGGTTTATGGAGCGGATTATCAGGTTTATTCAGCGGAGAATTCGGGCAGGCAGCGGAGAATAGGGGTGGCGCATCGCGCACAGCGGATGATTGGGGCTGATTCAGGTCACCTGCCAGACGCCTGCCTTTTCCATGTGCTGAAGCTGCAGGCTGCAGCTCAGTTGCTTTCTGCACACACGGAGGAGAGATGACACGGACGAAGGAGAAGAGCTTCTGCCCTGTATGCATGCACAATTCGGGGAAACTGCTTCTGCACCTGCAGCTTCGACACAACGTGACAAACCGCACAGAGCGGCGGCTGCTACTGGCTTTGGCGTGTGGAAGGGTGAGTGTAAAAGGCATGGTTTGTCCGGTGAAACGCTGCAACTACTCGGGAAACAGAGTGGACAGGCACTTGAAGGAGGTCCATGCCGACCTGCAAGACTGGAAGGAGCACCTGAGACGGCTTCAGCGTAGCAGGACGCTCCAGTTAATGGCCGAACTGCGGAGGTCCGAACCACAGCCGCCGCTCGCAACCACTCTGGACCTGGACCACGCACAGCCCGCGAGCGTGGAGACATCCAGCCCCCAGCCAAGCCCGGACGCACAGCAGCTCGCGAGCGTGGAGACATCCAGCCCCCAGCCAAGCCCGGACGCACAGCAGCTCGCGAGCGTGGAGACATCCAGCCCCCAGCCAAGCCCGGACGCACAGCAGCTCGCGAGCGTGGAGACATCCAGCCCCCAGCCAAGCCCGGACGCACAGCAGCTCGCGAGCGTGGAGACATCCAGCCCCCAGCCAAGCCCGGACGCACAGCAGCTCGCGAGCGTGGAGACATCCAGCCCCCAGCCAAGCCCGGACGCACAGCAGCTCGCGAGCGTGGAGACATCCAGCCCGCAGCCAAGCCCGGACGCACAGCCCGCGAGCGTGGAGGGACCAGGCAGCCCCATTTTGCAGAGCAGCTGCAGCGAGGGGGAGGAGGAAGGAGAGGCCCATGCTGCTGCTGCTGCACGTCCCTGCACGGTGGGTAAAAGAGGCTCTTTTAACCCACCACCATCAATTTTTCCCCCATGCGTCTGCAGCTACCTGGAAGAGTTTCATGTGCACCTGGTCGGTGCCCTGCCAAGAGCCAAGCACTTGGAGAACTGCGGCTCCAAGATGAAGCGGCTCAGGGCGTTCTTGAGCCACCTCAGCGAGGGCAAGTCCGAGCTGCGCACCTGGCAGTTTGTGGATGATGTGCGGAGGGTCATGGCCTGGCCGGCGTACCTGCAAGGGCAGGGCAAAGCCGTGACAACCATCAAGGTGTACTTGGTGAACGTGACCCAGTTCCTGGCCTACTTTGCTGAAACGCCGCCGCCGGACAGCACGCTTTCCAGGGCGCAGATCGTGCGCGCGACCAGGGCGGTGAAGGCTGCCTCATCGCAGATTGCAACTGGCATTGTGCTGCGCCAGATCCGCGTCAAAGCAGCCAAGGAGCAGCGGATGGTGACAGCGGATCTTCTTCGCAGGTGTAGGACCGGGGCTGCGCTGCAAATCCCAAGGCTGCTTGAGCGGATCGAAGCGGAGCCATCCGCGGTGGAGCTCCGACATCGCTTCTTTGGCTACTTTGCGCTGTATGTGACCGCGATCTACGGACACAGGCCCGGCGTCATCTCCAACCTGACTACCGCCGAAGTCCAGGAAGCCAGATCCAGAGCTTCCAGCACCTCTCCTGGGTTTGTGATTAACGTGAGTATGGGGGCTGAACCTCCAAGCACCACAAACCCCCCCAAAAAAGCATAATTCATCCATGACATCTCACCATCCTTTTTCCACAGGTGGAGAACCACAAGACCAACCGGAGCTTCGGGGTCGCACAGCTCTACTTGAAGTCGGACGAGTTCCAGTGGCTCACTCGGTGGATCGCGGTTAGGGCCGGCCTCGGTCCGTCCTGTGACCTGGTGTTCTTCACCCCCGGGAATGGGCCAGTGAAGAAGCTTGTGCACAGCGCACAGAGAGCCTGGAAGGAGATGGGGCTCGCGGGGAGACCGACCATGACTGACATCCGCACCTCTGTTGCTACACTGGTAAGTAGGATCCACAGAGCCAGCCAGCGCTGCCCTAGAGCCAGCACCAGCTAATCGGAAGCCTGTCACATCCCTCTATCCACAGGCAAGAAACACGCAGCCGATGGATGTCCGGAGCCAGATGTCCAGGCTGATGTGTCACGACACAGCCACTGCTGACAGGTTCTACGCGCTCAACCTGGATGAAAAGCAGCTGGATGACCTCCGGAAGAAGTTTGAAGAGGCCACACAGCCAGCCTCCCCCTCCCCAGGTGTCGAGGTCACCCTCCGTGACTCGTGAGGGTGAAGAAAAAGCTTATTTAATAAAAAACATTACCCATGGTAGATGCACTTGTGTCCTGGATAATATTTTATTTAAAGTGGCCTGGAGGAGTAGAGGGCCCTTAGCTTGTTAAGTAGCCTTAATGTGAGCACTGAAAGCTGGCTACAACACCTGCAGTTAACCCCTGCAGAGCTCCAGGCCTGGAGGTCAGCACACAACCAGGCCTGGAGGCCTGCAAGGGTCAAACACAGCTGTCAAAGCCTTAAAGTGAGCACTGCTAGCTGGCTAAAACACCTGCAGTTAACCCCTGCAGAGCTCCAGGCCTGGAGGTCAGCACACAACCAGGCCTGGAGGCCTGCAAGGGTCAAACACAGCTGTCAAAGCCTTAAAGTGAGCACTGCTAGCTGGCTAAAACACCTGCAGTTAACCCCTGCAGAGCTCCAGGCCTGGAGGTCAGCACACAACCAGGCCTGGAGGCCTGCAAGGGTCAAACACAGCTGTCAAAGCCTTAAAGTGAGCACTGCAAGCTGGCTACAACACCTGCATTTAACCTCTGCAGAGCTCCAGGCCTGGAGGTCAGCACACAACCAGGCCTGGAGGCCTGCAAGGGTCAAACACAGCTGTCAAAGCCTTAAAGTGAGCACTGCTAGCTGGCTAAAACACCTGCAGTTAACCCCTGCAGAGCTCCAGGCCTGGAGGTCAGCACACAACCAGGCCTGGAGGCCTGCAAGGGTCAAACACAGCTGTCAAAGCCTTAAAGTGAGCACTGCTAGCTGGCTAAAACACCTGCAGTTAACCCCTGCAGAGCTCCAGGCCTGGAGGTCAGCACACAACCAGGCCTGGAGGCCTGCAAGGGTCAAACACAGCTGTCAAAGCCTTAAAGTGAGCACTAAAAGCTGGCTACAACACCTGCATTTCACCTCTGCTCTCCCTCCAGCAGGGGTCAGCACACAACCAGGCCTGGAGCTCTGCATGGGCCCTTAGCTTATTAAGTAGCCTTAATTGGAGCACTGAAAGCTGGCTACAACACCTGCATTTAACCTCTGCAAAGCTCCAGGCTTTAAAGGGGCCCTCAGCTTATGAAGTAGCCTTAAATGGAGCACTGCAAGCTGGCTGTGACCTCTGCTTATGACCCCTGGAGACATCCAGGCCTGGAGGTCAGCACACAACCAGGTTGGAGGGACTACAGGGGCCCTTAGCTTATGAAGTAGCCTTAAATGGAGCACTGCAAGCTGGCTACAACACCTGCATTTAACCTCTGCAGAGCTCCAGGCCTGGAGGTCAGCACACAACCAGGCCTGGAGGCCTGCAAGGGTCAAACACAGCTGTCAAAGCCTTAAAGTGAGCACTAAAAGCTGGCTACAACACCTGCATTTCACCTCTGCTCTCCCTCCAGCAGGGGTCAGCACACAACCAGGCCTGGAGCTCTGCATGGGCCCTTAGCTTATTAAGTAGCCTTAATTGGAGCACTGCAAGCTGGCTACAACACCTGCATTTAACCTCTGCAGAGCTCCAGGCCTGGAGGTCAGCACACAACCAGGCCTGGAGGCCTGCAAGGGTCAAACACAGCTGTCAAAGCCTTAAAGTGAGCACTAAAAGCTGGCTACAACACCTGCATTTCACCTCTGCTCTCCCTCCAGCAGGGGTCAGCACACAACCAGGCCTGGAGCTCTGCATGGGCCCTTAGCTTATTAAGTAGCCTTAATTGGAGCACTGAAAGCTGGCTACAACACCTGCATTTAACCTCTGCAGAGCTCCAGGCCTGGAGGTCAGCTCACAACCAGGCTGGAGGGAATAAAGGGGCCTTTAGCTTATGAAGTAGCCTCATAGTGAGCACTAAAAGCTGGCTACAACACCTGCAGTTGACCCCTGCTCTCCCTCCAGCCTGGAGGTCAGCACACAACCAGACTGGAGAGACTGCAGGGGCCTTTAGCTTATGAAGTAGCCTCATAGTGAGCACTAAAAGCTGGCTACAACACCTGCAGTTGACCCCTGCTCTCCCTCCAGCCTGGAGGTCAGCTCACAACCAGCCTGGAGAGACTGCAGGGGCCTTTAGCTTATGAAGTAGCCTCATAGTGAGCACTAAAAGCTGGCTACAACACCTGCAGTTGACCCCTGCTCTCCCTCCAGCCTGGAGGTCAGCTCACAACCAGCCTGGAGGGAATAAAGGGGCCTTTAGCTTATGAAGTAGCCTCATAGTGAGCACTAAAAGCTGGCTACAACACCTGCAGTTGACCCCTGCTCTCCCTCCAGCATGGAGGTCAGCTCACAACCAGGCTGGAGGGAATAAAGGGGCCTTTAGCTTATGAAGTAGCCTCATAGTGAGCACTAAAAGCTGGCTACAACACCTGCAGTTGACCCCTGCTCTCCCTCCAGCCTGGAGGTCAGCACACAACCAGACTGGAGAGACTGCAGGGGCCTTTAGCTTATGAAGTAGCCTCATAGTGAGCACTAAAAGCTGGCTACAACACCTGCAGTTGACCCCTGCTCTCCCTCCAGCCTGGAGGTCAGCTCACAACCAGCCTGGAGGGAATAAAGGGGCCTTTAGCTTATGAAGTAGCCTCATAGTGAGCACTAAAAGCTGGCTACAACACCTGCAGTTGACCCCTGCTCTCCCTCCAGCATGGAGGTCAGCTCACAACCAGGCTGGAGGGAATAAAGGGGCCTTTAGCTTATGAAGTAGCCTCATAGGGAGCACTAAAAGCTGGCTACAACACCTGCAGTTGACCCCTGCTCTCCCTCCAGCCTGGAGGTCAGCACACAACCAGACTGGAGAGACTGCAGGAGCCTTTAGCTTATGAAGTAGCCTCATAGTGAGCACTAAAAGCTGGCTACAACACCTGCAGTTGACCCCTGCTCTCCCTCCAGCCTGGAGGTCAGCTCACAACCAGCCTGGAGAGACTGCAGGGGCCTTTAGCTTATGAAGTAGCCTCATAGTGAGCACTAAAAGCTGGCTACAACACCTGCAGTTGACCCCTGCTCTCCCTCCAGCCTGGAGGTCAGCTCACAACCAGCCTGGAGGGAATAAAGGGGCCTTTAGCTTATGAAGTAGCCTCATAGTGAGCACTAAAAGCTGGCTACAACACCTGCAGTTGACCCCTGCTCTCCCTCCAGCATGGAGGTCAGCTCACAACCAGGCTGGAGGGAATAAAGGGGCCTTTAGCTTATGAAGTAGCCTCATAGGGAGCACTAAAAGCTGGCTACAACACCTGCAGTTGACCCCTGCTCTCCCTCCAGCCTGGAGGTCAGCACACAACCAGACTGGAGAGACTGCAGGAGCCTTTAGCTTATGAAGTAGCCTCATAGTGAGCACTAAAAGCTGGCTACAACACCTGCAGTTGACCCCTGCTCTCCCTCCAGCCTGGAGGTCAGCTCACAACCAGCCTGGAGAGACTGCAGGGGCCTTTAGCTTATGAAGTAGCCTCATAGTGAGCACTAAAAGCTGGCTACAACACCTGCAGTTGACCCCTGCTCTCCCTCCAGCCTGGAGGTCAGCTCACAACCAGCCTGGAGGGAATAAAGGGGCCTTTAGCTTATGAAGTAGCCTCATAGTGAGCACTAAAAGCTGGCTACAACACCTGCAGTTGACCCCTGCTCTCCCTCCAGCCTGGAGGTCAGCTCACAACCAGCCTGGAGAGACTGCAGGGGCCTTTAGCTTATGAAGTAGCCTCATAGTGAGCACTAAAAGCTGGCTACAACACCTGCAGTTGACCCCTGCTCTCCCTCCAGCCTGGAGGTCAGCACACAACCAGACTGGAGAGACTGCAGGGGCCTTTAGCTTATGAAGTAGCCTCATAGTGAGCACTAAAAGCTGGCTACAACACCTGCAGTTGACCCCTGCTCTCCCTCCAGCCTGGAGGTCAGCACACAACCAGACTGGAGAGACTGCAGGAGCCTTTAGCTTATGAAGTAGCCTCATAGTGAGCACTAAAAGCTGGCTACAACACCTGCAGTTGACCCCTGCTCTCCCTCCAGCCTGGAGGTCAGCTCACAACCAGCCTGGAGGGAATAAAGGGGCCTTTAGCTTATGAAGTAGCCTCATAGTGAGCACTAAAAGCTGGCTACAACACCTGCAGTTGACCCCTGCTCTCCCTCCAGCCTGGAGGTCAGCTCACAACCAGCCTGGAGGGAATAAAGGGGCCTTTAGCTTATGAAGTAGCCTCATAGTGAGCACTAAAAGCTGGCTACAACACCTGCAGTTGACCCCTGCTCTCCCTCCAGCCTGGAGGTCAGCTCACAACCAGGCTGGAGGGAATAAAGGGGCCTTTAGCTTATGAAGTAGCCTCATAGTGAGCACTGAAAGCTGGCTACAACACCTGCATTTAACCTCTGCAAAGCTCCAGGCTTGGAAGGGGCCCTCAGCTTATGAAGTAGCCTTAAATGGAGCACTGCAAGCTGGCTACAACACCTGCATTTAACCTCTGCAAAGCTCCAGGCTTGGAAGGGGCCCTCAGCTTATGAAGTAGCCTTAAATGGAGCACTGCAAGCTGGCTACAACACCTGCATTTAACCTCTGCAAAGCTCCAGGCTTGGAAGGGGCCCTCAGCTTATGAAGTAGCCTTAAATGGAGCACTGCAAGCCGGCTGTGACCTCTGCTTATGACCCCTGGACAGCTCCAGGCCTGGAGGTCAGCACACAACCAGGCTGGAAGCCCTGCACGGGTCAAATACAGCTGTTACAGCCAGAAACTGAGTTACGAAAGCCGGCTTCTGAACAGCCAGCCTTTTCAACCAGGGAACCTTACCCTCCCTCCGATCCGGTGCACCCACACTTAAGCACTCCCTACACGGACTGGACCCACTAGCACGCACAGCCCGGAGGCTCGTGCCCCTGGTAAGGCAGGGTCAAGCAGCTGCGGGTGGGGGGAGGGTGGCTCCCTGTGCGTGGGGGAGGCCCTGGATGGCCAGGCCGGCTGCTGGTCCGTGTATGCCGGGCAGCACGCCACCTCCGCACCAGAGGGCCGGAGGGCCGGAGGGCCGGGTCTTAGGCCATGATCCGGAGTGCGTCTCATGCCCCTGGTAGGGCATAGTTCCAGCAGGGGAGGGAGGGAGGCCCCGGAGGCCCCGGAGGCCCCGGAGGCCGACTATCGATGCCTTCCTTGGATGTGGTTGCCATTTCTCAGGCCCCCTCTCCGGGATAGAGGGCTGACTCTCGTTGCCTTCCTTGGATGTAGTTGCCGTTTCTCAGGCTCCCTCTCCGGAATCGAACCCTGATTCCCCGTTACCCGTGGTCACCATGGTAGGCACGTAGCGTACCATCGAAAGTTGATAGGGCAGACATTCGAATGAGACGTCGCCGCCACGGAGGGCCAGCGATCGGCCCCAGGTTATCTAGAGTCACCAAAGCGGGCCGGGGCGCGGGCCCCACCCACCCCCGTGAGGGAGAGAGAGGGAGAGCCGCACCCCGCATGGGTTTTGGGTCTGATAAATGCACGCATCCCCGGCGGACCCCCCCCCCACCCCGAGGAGGAGAAGGGGGGGCCGGGTCAGCGCTCGTTTGCATGTATTAGCTCTAGAATTGCCACAGTTATCCAAGTAACGGTGGAGCGATCAAAGGAACCATGACTGATTTAATGAGCCATTCGCAGTTTCACTGTACCGGGACTTGCATGGCTTAATCTTTGAGACAAGCATATGCTACTGGCAGGATCAACCAGGGAGATCCCCTATTCGTTTCCCTGAATGGGAGGGCGGGCAGCGCTGAGCTGGTGCATCCAGGTTGCCCCAGTGCCGCTGGTGGAACAGCGGGCTACGTCTGGGTCGCCCCAGTGCCGCTGCGAAGAAACAGCGGGCTGCGTCCGGGGGAGAGCCTTAAGCAACGCAGCTTCGCCGCTGCCCTACATCCGGGAACTTATAAGGGCGACGGAGAGACAGGGTTTGAGAAATCACACGACCTTCTGCGGGCACCGCTGCTTCGGGGGGGCAGGAGGCGCGCTCTGGGCTCCGAGCGGAGGACGCGCGCCAGGACCCTGCCCTGCCCGCAGCGGGCCGACAGTGTAGAACCGCTGGGAAAGACGGGGCGTCTCGGTCTCGCTACCGACAGGACGGCCGCGGGCTGGGACTGAGGGCGGGGCGCACAGCCCCGAAACACCCGTGCCCGGGCCTGGAGGCGAGCTCGCAAGGCTGGAGGAACCGTCCGTCGAAGCGCCGACACGGAGTGCCGGGGCCGACGGGGGCCCTCCATGGCAAGCCACGAGTGCTGTTCGGTCCGGTGTACATTCGTGTTGTGCATGGAAAGCGTGCCCGGGCCTGGAGGCGAGCTCGCAAGGCTGGAGGAACCGTCCGTCGAAGCGCCGACACGGAGTGCCGGGGCCGACGGGGGCCCTCCATGGCAAGCCACAAGTGCTGTTCGGTCCGGTGTACATTCGTGTTGTGCATGGAAAGGTCAAACCTGGAGCTCAGACCTCCAGCGTAAGCTGGAACAGCTTTGAAGCCGCTCACAGCGCACCGTCTTCGGCCTGAGCTGCGGTCCGCCTTTGACTGTGCTTCCTCGCTTCCACGGAGCTCAGAACCGACCCAGAGAGGCGCCAGGCCCATCAGAAGGACCGAGGACACTCACCGGAGCGGCCAGAGCCCACAGCGTTACTGTCTCGGAGATCCAGAGAACCAGAGAGAAAATCTGGAAAAACGGCTTAAAATGCTGGAAAAAGCCGAAAAAGGGGCCTGAATCGGCCTTATCTGAGCTCCAAAAGACCCCTAAAACCGCTCTGGATCAAAACACTTTGTCATTTTTCGCTCCAAGTTCTCTTTTCAAACTCTCTCCTGTAATCCCGCCGGTGGGGTTTTTCTCCATAAGGTCACAAAATCCTATCTATCCGTCAAGCATTTGAAAAATGGACGGGCAATGCTTTGGAGGCCCACACTTAGAAATTTTTCGGCTCTGAGCCTCTGGTAAGGCAGATATAATTGAGCTATGACAGTGTACTAAGTGTGGCCAGCCGTCCGAAATTTTTACTTTATCCCAGGAATACGGGAGTCACATAGGCGTGTTCAGTGCATTATTCTTGGCTTATTGATCCTGGTTTCTAACGTCCTGGTCCCCGGGAAAGTGCATTTTTGACCGCTTTGACCAATTATGGTTTTCGATTTTTAATTCCGCCTGCGGGCGTCCCAGAGGCCGAACGACCACACCAGGCTACTCTCCGGACTCTGGCCTTTCCGGCAATATACGGCTTTCCCCGGGGAAATGCATTTTTAAAAAAATTTATGGAGGTCGAAAATCACCGGGGCCTCCGGAGCCCCGAGGCCGAGGACAGTGAGGTGCTGCGGATACGACTGCCTGCTACATGTGACCCCCTCTGGAAGTCCGAAAATTCAACTTTATCCCAGGATGATGGGAGTGATACGGCCGTGATCAGGCCGTTAATCTGGGCTTATTGATCCTACTTTCGAGCCCTCTGGTCCCCGGGAAAGTGCCTTTTTGACCGTTTTGACCAATTATGGTTTTCGATTTTTAATTCCGCCTGCGGGCGTCCCACAAGCCAAACGACCACACCAGAGTATTCTCCAGACTCTGGCCTTTCCGGCAATATATGGCTTTCCCCGGGGAAATGCATTTTTAAAAAAATTTATGGAGGTCGAAAATCACCACCAGGGCCTCCTGAGCCTCGAGTCCCAGGACAGTGAGGTGCTGCGGATACGGCCGCCTGCGCATGTGTCCTGCCCTGGAAGTCCGAAATTTTTATTTTATCCCAGGATGATGGGAGTGATACAGGCGTGATCAGTGCATTATTCTGTGCTTATTGATCCTGGTTTCGGGCATCTATGAACCGGGGAAACCGCATTGGCGGACCGAACCTGCACTAACCCTACTTAGATCGGGGACTTTGCGGTGGAAATATGGATTTTCCGGCCAAAAATCGGATTAAAGGGTAGCTTGCAACGGAGGATCGGGTTTATGGAGCGGATTATCAGGTTTATTCAGCGGAGAATTCGGGCAGGCAGCGGAGAATAGGGGTGGCGCATCGCGCACAGCGGATGATTGGGGCTGATTCAGGTCACCTGCCAGACGCCTGCCTTTTCCATGTGCTGAAGCTGCAGGCTGCAGCTCAGTTGCTTTCTGCACACACGGAGGAGAGATGACACGGACGAAGGAGAAGAGCTTCTGCCCTGTATGCATGCACAATTCGGGGAAACTGCTTCTGCACCTGCAGCTTCGACACAACGTGACAAACCGCACAGAGCGGCGGCTGCTACTGGCTTTGGCGTGTGGAAGGGTGAGTGTAAAAGGCATGGTTTGTCCGGTGAAACGCTGCAACTACTCGGGAAACAGAGTGGACAGGCACTTGAAGGAGGTCCATGCCGACCTGCAAGACTGGAAGGAGCACCTGAGACGGCTTCAGCGTAGCAGGACGCTCCAGTTAATGGCCGAACTGCGGAGGTCCGAACCACAGCCGCCGCTCGCAACCACTCTGGACCTGGACCACGCACAGCCCGCGAGCGTGGAGACATCCAGCCCCCAGCCAAGCCCGGACGCACAGCAGCTCGCGAGCGTGGAGACATCCAGCCCCCAGCCAAGCCCGGACGCACAGCAGCTCGCGAGCGTGGAGACATCCAGCCCCCAGCCAAGCCCGGACGCACAGCAGCTCGCGAGCGTGGAGACATCCAGCCCCCAGCCAAGCCCGGACGCACAGCAGCTCGCGAGCGTGGAGACATCCAGCCCCCAGCCAAGCCCGGACGCACAGCAGCTCGCGAGCGTGGAGACATCCAGCCCCCAGCCAAGCCCGGACGCACAGCAGCTCGCGAGCGTGGAGACATCCAGCCCGCAGCCAAGCCCGGACGCACAGCCCGCGAGCGTGGAGGGACCAGGCAGCCCCATTTTGCAGAGCAGCTGCAGCGAGGGGGAGGAGGAAGGAGAGGCCCATGCTGCTGCTGCTGCACGTCCCTGCACGGTGGGTAAAAGAGGCTCTTTTAACCCACCACCATCAATTTTTCCCCCATGCGTCTGCAGCTACCTGGAAGAGTTTCATGTGCACCTGGTCGGTGCCCTGCCAAGAGCCAAGCACTTGGAGAACTGCGGCTCCAAGATGAAGCGGCTCAGGGCGTTCTTGAGCCACCTCAGCGAGGGCAAGTCCGAGCTGCGCACCTGGCAGTTTGTGGATGATGTGCGGAGGGTCATGGCCTGGCCGGCGTACCTGCAAGGGCAGGGCAAAGCCGTGACAACCATCAAGGTGTACTTGGTGAACGTGACCCAGTTCCTGGCCTACTTTGCTGAAACGCCGCCGCCGGACAGCACGCTTTCCAGGGCGCAGATCGTGCGCGCGACCAGGGCGGTGAAGGCTGCCTCATCGCAGATTGCAACTGGCATTGTGCTGCGCCAGATCCGCGTCAAAGCAGCCAAGGAGCAGCGGATGGTGACAGCGGATCTTCTTCGCAGGTGTAGGACCGGGGCTGCGCTGCAAATCCCAAGGCTGCTTGAGCGGATCGAAGCGGAGCCATCCGCGGTGGAGCTCCGACATCGCTTCTTTGGCTACTTTGCGCTGTATGTGACCGCGATCTACGGACACAGGCCCGGCGTCATCTCCAACCTGACTACCGCCGAAGTCCAGGAAGCCAGATCCAGAGCTTCCAGCACCTCTCCTGGGTTTGTGATTAACGTGAGTATGGGGGCTGAACCTCCAAGCACCACAAACCCCCCCAAAAAAGCATAATTCATCCATGACATCTCACCATCCTTTTTCCACAGGTGGAGAACCACAAGACCAACCGGAGCTTCGGGGTCGCACAGCTCTACTTGAAGTCGGACGAGTTCCAGTGGCTCACTCGGTGGATCGCGGTTAGGGCCGGCCTCGGTCCGTCCTGTGACCTGGTGTTCTTCACCCCCGGGAATGGGCCAGTGAAGAAGCTTGTGCACAGCGCACAGAGAGCCTGGAAGGAGATGGGGCTCGCGGGGAGACCGACCATGACTGACATCCGCACCTCTGTTGCTACACTGGTAAGTAGGATCCACAGAGCCAGCCAGCGCTGCCCTAGAGCCAGCACCAGCTAATCGGAAGCCTGTCACATCCCTCTATCCACAGGCAAGAAACACGCAGCCGATGGATGTCCGGAGCCAGATGTCCAGGCTGATGTGTCACGACACAGCCACTGCTGACAGGTTCTACGCGCTCAACCTGGATGAAAAGCAGCTGGATGACCTCCGGAAGAAGTTTGAAGAGGCCACACAGCCAGCCTCCCCCTCCCCAGGTGTCGAGGTCACCCTCCGTGACTCGTGAGGGTGAAGAAAAAGCTTATTTAATAAAAAACATTACCCATGGTAGATGCACTTGTGTCCTGGATAATATTTTATTTAAAGTGGCCTGGAGGAGTAGAGGGCCCTTAGCTTGTTAAGTAGCCTTAATGTGAGCACTGAAAGCTGGCTACAACACCTGCAGTTAACCCCTGCAGAGCTCCAGGCCTGGAGGTCAGCACACAACCAGGCCTGGAGGCCTGCAAGGGTCAAACACAGCTGTCAAAGCCTTAAAGTGAGCACTGCTAGCTGGCTAAAACACCTGCAGTTAACCCCTGCAGAGCTCCAGGCCTGGAGGTCAGCACACAACCAGGCCTGGAGGCCTGCAAGGGTCAAACACAGCTGTCAAAGCCTTAAAGTGAGCACTGCTAGCTGGCTAAAACACCTGCAGTTAACCCCTGCAGAGCTCCAGGCCTGGAGGTCAGCACACAACCAGGCCTGGAGGCCTGCAAGGGTCAAACACAGCTGTCAAAGCCTTAAAGTGAGCACTGCAAGCTGGCTACAACACCTGCATTTAACCTCTGCAGAGCTCCAGGCCTGGAGGTCAGCACACAACCAGGCCTGGAGGCCTGCAAGGGTCAAACACAGCTGTCAAAGCCTTAAAGTGAGCACTGCTAGCTGGCTAAAACACCTGCAGTTAACCCCTGCAGAGCTCCAGGCCTGGAGGTCAGCACACAACCAGGCCTGGAGGCCTGCAAGGGTCAAACACAGCTGTCAAAGCCTTAAAGTGAGCACTGCTAGCTGGCTAAAACACCTGCAGTTAACCCCTGCAGAGCTCCAGGCCTGGAGGTCAGCACACAACCAGGCCTGGAGGCCTGCAAGGGTCAAACACAGCTGTCAAAGCCTTAAAGTGAGCACTAAAAGCTGGCTACAACACCTGCATTTCACCTCTGCTCTCCCTCCAGCAGGGGTCAGCACACAACCAGGCCTGGAGCTCTGCATGGGCCCTTAGCTTATTAAGTAGCCTTAATTGGAGCACTGAAAGCTGGCTACAACACCTGCATTTAACCTCTGCAAAGCTCCAGGCTTTAAAGGGGCCCTCAGCTTATGAAGTAGCCTTAAATGGAGCACTGCAAGCTGGCTGTGACCTCTGCTTATGACCCCTGGAGACATCCAGGCCTGGAGGTCAGCACACAACCAGGTTGGAGGGACTACAGGGGCCCTTAGCTTATGAAGTAGCCTTAAATGGAGCACTGCAAGCTGGCTACAACACCTGCATTTAACCTCTGCAGAGCTCCAGGCCTGGAGGTCAGCACACAACCAGGCCTGGAGGCCTGCAAGGGTCAAACACAGCTGTCAAAGCCTTAAAGTGAGCACTAAAAGCTGGCTACAACACCTGCATTTCACCTCTGCTCTCCCTCCAGCAGGGGTCAGCACACAACCAGGCCTGGAGCTCTGCATGGGCCCTTAGCTTATTAAGTAGCCTTAATTGGAGCACTGCAAGCTGGCTACAACACCTGCATTTAACCTCTGCAGAGCTCCAGGCCTGGAGGTCAGCACACAACCAGGCCTGGAGGCCTGCAAGGGTCAAACACAGCTGTCAAAGCCTTAAAGTGAGCACTAAAAGCTGGCTACAACACCTGCATTTCACCTCTGCTCTCCCTCCAGCAGGGGTCAGCACACAACCAGGCCTGGAGCTCTGCATGGGCCCTTAGCTTATTAAGTAGCCTTAATTGGAGCACTGAAAGCTGGCTACAACACCTGCATTTAACCTCTGCAGAGCTCCAGGCCTGGAGGTCAGCTCACAACCAGGCTGGAGGGAATAAAGGGGCCTTTAGCTTATGAAGTAGCCTCATAGTGAGCACTAAAAGCTGGCTACAACACCTGCAGTTGACCCCTGCTCTCCCTCCAGCCTGGAGGTCAGCACACAACCAGACTGGAGAGACTGCAGGGGCCTTTAGCTTATGAAGTAGCCTCATAGTGAGCACTAAAAGCTGGCTACAACACCTGCAGTTGACCCCTGCTCTCCCTCCAGCCTGGAGGTCAGCTCACAACCAGCCTGGAGAGACTGCAGGGGCCTTTAGCTTATGAAGTAGCCTCATAGTGAGCACTAAAAGCTGGCTACAACACCTGCAGTTGACCCCTGCTCTCCCTCCAGCCTGGAGGTCAGCTCACAACCAGCCTGGAGGGAATAAAGGGGCCTTTAGCTTATGAAGTAGCCTCATAGTGAGCACTAAAAGCTGGCTACAACACCTGCAGTTGACCCCTGCTCTCCCTCCAGCATGGAGGTCAGCTCACAACCAGGCTGGAGGGAATAAAGGGGCCTTTAGCTTATGAAGTAGCCTCATAGTGAGCACTAAAAGCTGGCTACAACACCTGCAGTTGACCCCTGCTCTCCCTCCAGCCTGGAGGTCAGCACACAACCAGACTGGAGAGACTGCAGGGGCCTTTAGCTTATGAAGTAGCCTCATAGTGAGCACTAAAAGCTGGCTACAACACCTGCAGTTGACCCCTGCTCTCCCTCCAGCCTGGAGGTCAGCTCACAACCAGCCTGGAGGGAATAAAGGGGCCTTTAGCTTATGAAGTAGCCTCATAGTGAGCACTAAAAGCTGGCTACAACACCTGCAGTTGACCCCTGCTCTCCCTCCAGCATGGAGGTCAGCTCACAACCAGGCTGGAGGGAATAAAGGGGCCTTTAGCTTATGAAGTAGCCTCATAGGGAGCACTAAAAGCTGGCTACAACACCTGCAGTTGACCCCTGCTCTCCCTCCAGCCTGGAGGTCAGCACACAACCAGACTGGAGAGACTGCAGGAGCC
This sequence comes from Xiphophorus maculatus, assembly GCF_002775205.1. Classification (NCBI taxonomy): domain Eukaryota; kingdom Metazoa; phylum Chordata; class Actinopteri; order Cyprinodontiformes; family Poeciliidae; genus Xiphophorus; species Xiphophorus maculatus. Next base: position 13,759 of record NW_019369784.1, on the reverse strand, counting down.
TTTAGCTTATGAAGTAGCCTCATAGTGAGCACTAAAAGCTGGCTACAACACCTGCAGTTGACCCCTGCTCTCCCTCCAGCCTGGAGGTCAGCTCACAACCAGCCTGGAGAGACTGCAGGGGCCTTTAGCTTATGAAGTAGCCTCATAGTGAGCACTAAAAGCTGGCTACAACACCTGCAGTTGACCCCTGCTCTCCCTCCAGCCTGGAGGTCAGCTCACAACCAGCCTGGAGGGAATAAAGGGGCCTTTAGCTTATGAAGTAGCCTCATAGTGAGCACTAAAAGCTGGCTACAACACCTGCAGTTGACCCCTGCTCTCCCTCCAGCATGGAGGTCAGCTCACAACCAGGCTGGAGGGAATAAAGGGGCCTTTAGCTTATGAAGTAGCCTCATAGGGAGCACTAAAAGCTGGCTACAACACCTGCAGTTGACCCCTGCTCTCCCTCCAGCCTGGAGGTCAGCACACAACCAGACTGGAGAGACTGCAGGAGCCTTTAGCTTATGAAGTAGCCTCATAGTGAGCACTAAAAGCTGGCTACAACACCTGCAGTTGACCCCTGCTCTCCCTCCAGCCTGGAGGTCAGCTCACAACCAGCCTGGAGAGACTGCAGGGGCCTTTAGCTTATGAAGTAGCCTCATAGTGAGCACTAAAAGCTGGCTACAACACCTGCAGTTGACCCCTGCTCTCCCTCCAGCCTGGAGGTCAGCTCACAACCAGCCTGGAGGGAATAAAGGGGCCTTTAGCTTATGAAGTAGCCTCATAGTGAGCACTAAAAGCTGGCTACAACACCTGCAGTTGACCCCTGCTCTCCCTCCAGCCTGGAGGTCAGCTCACAACCAGCCTGGAGAGACTGCAGGGGCCTTTAGCTTATGAAGTAGCCTCATAGTGAGCACTAAAAGCTGGCTACAACACCTGCAGTTGACCCCTGCTCTCCCTCCAGCCTGGAGGTCAGCACACAACCAGACTGGAGAGACTGCAGGGGCCTTTAGCTTATGAAGTAGCCTCATAGTGAGCACTAAAAGCTGGCTACAACACCTGCAGTTGACCCCTGCTCTCCCTCCAGCCTGGAGGTCAGCACACAACCAGACTGGAGAGACTGCAGGAGCCTTTAGCTTATGAAGTAGCCTCATAGTGAGCACTAAAAGCTGGCTACAACACCTGCAGTTGACCCCTGCTCTCCCTCCAGCCTGGAGGTCAGCTCACAACCAGCCTGGAGGGAATAAAGGGGCCTTTAGCTTATGAAGTAGCCTCATAGTGAGCACTAAAAGCTGGCTACAACACCTGCAGTTGACCCCTGCTCTCCCTCCAGCCTGGAGGTCAGCTCACAACCAGCCTGGAGGGAATAAAGGGGCCTTTAGCTTATGAAGTAGCCTCATAGTGAGCACTAAAAGCTGGCTACAACACCTGCAGTTGACCCCTGCTCTCCCTCCAGCCTGGAGGTCAGCTCACAACCAGGCTGGAGGGAATAAAGGGGCCTTTAGCTTATGAAGTAGCCTCATAGTGAGCACTGAAAGCTGGCTACAACACCTGCATTTAACCTCTGCAAAGCTCCAGGCTTGGAAGGGGCCCTCAGCTTATGAAGTAGCCTTAAATGGAGCACTGCAAGCTGGCTACAACACCTGCATTTAACCTCTGCAAAGCTCCAGGCTTGGAAGGGGCCCTCAGCTTATGAAGTAGCCTTAAATGGAGCACTGCAAGCTGGCTACAACACCTGCATTTAACCTCTGCAAAGCTCCAGGCTTGGAAGGGGCCCTCAGCTTATGAAGTAGCCTTAAATGGAGCACTGCAAGCCGGCTGTGACCTCTGCTTATGACCCCTGGACAGCTCCAGGCCTGGAGGTCAGCACACAACCAGGCTGGAAGCCCTGCACGGGTCAAATACAGCTGTTACAGCCAGAAACTGAGTTACGAAAGCCGGCTTCTGAACAGCCAGCCTTTTCAACCAGGGAACCTTACCCTCCCTCCGATCCGGTGCACCCACACTTAAGCACTCCCTACACGGACTGGACCCACTAGCACGCACAGCCCGGAGGCTCGTGCCCCTGGTAAGGCAGGGTCAAGCAGCTGCGGGTGGGGGGAGGGTGGCTCCCTGTGCGTGGGGGAGGCCCTGGATGGCCAGGCCGGCTGCTGGTCCGTGTATGCCGGGCAGCACGCCACCTCCGCACCAGAGGGCCGGAGGGCCGGAGGGCCGGGTCTTAGGCCATGATCCGGAGTGCGTCTCATGCCCCTGGTAGGGCATAGTTCCAGCAGGGGAGGGAGGGAGGCCCCGGAGGCCCCGGAGGCCCCGGAGGCCGACTATCGATGCCTTCCTTGGATGTGGTTGCCATTTCTCAGGCCCCCTCTCCGGGATAGAGGGCTGACTCTCGTTGCCTTCCTTGGATGTAGTTGCCGTTTCTCAGGCTCCCTCTCCGGAATCGAACCCTGATTCCCCGTTACCCGTGGTCACCATGGTAGGCACGTAGCGTACCATCGAAAGTTGATAGGGCAGACATTCGAATGAGACGTCGCCGCCACGGAGGGCCAGCGATCGGCCCCAGGTTATCTAGAGTCACCAAAGCGGGCCGGGGCGCGGGCCCCACCCACCCCCGTGAGGGAGAGAGAGGGAGAGCCGCACCCCGCATGGGTTTTGGGTCTGATAAATGCACGCATCCCCGGCGGACCCCCCCCCCACCCCGAGGAGGAGAAGGGGGGGCCGGGTCAGCGCTCGTTTGCATGTATTAGCTCTAGAATTGCCACAGTTATCCAAGTAACGGTGGAGCGATCAAAGGAACCATGACTGATTTAATGAGCCATTCGCAGTTTCACTGTACCGGGACTTGCATGGCTTAATCTTTGAGACAAGCATATGCTACTGGCAGGATCAACCAGGGAGATCCCCTATTCGTTTCCCTGAATGGGAGGGCGGGCAGCGCTGAGCTGGTGCATCCAGGTTGCCCCAGTGCCGCTGGTGGAACAGCGGGCTACGTCTGGGTCGCCCCAGTGCCGCTGCGAAGAAACAGCGGGCTGCGTCCGGGGGAGAGCCTTAAGCAACGCAGCTTCGCCGCTGCCCTACATCCGGGAACTTATAAGGGCGACGGAGAGACAGGGTTTGAGAAATCACACGACCTTCTGCGGGCACCGCTGCTTCGGGGGGGCAGGAGGCGCGCTCTGGGCTCCGAGCGGAGGACGCGCGCCAGGACCCTGCCCTGCCCGCAGCGGGCCGACAGTGTAGAACCGCTGGGAAAGACGGGGCGTCTCGGTCTCGCTACCGACAGGACGGCCGCGGGCTGGGACTGAGGGCGGGGCGCACAGCCCCGAAACACCCGTGCCCGGGCCTGGAGGCGAGCTCGCAAGGCTGGAGGAACCGTCCGTCGAAGCGCCGACACGGAGTGCCGGGGCCGACGGGGGCCCTCCATGGCAAGCCACGAGTGCTGTTCGGTCCGGTGTACATTCGTGTTGTGCATGGAAAGCGTGCCCGGGCCTGGAGGCGAGCTCGCAAGGCTGGAGGAACCGTCCGTCGAAGCGCCGACACGGAGTGCCGGGGCCGACGGGGGCCCTCCATGGCAAGCCACAAGTGCTGTTCGGTCCGGTGTACATTCGTGTTGTGCATGGAAAGGTCAAACCTGGAGCTCAGACCTCCAGCGTAAGCTGGAACAGCTTTGAAGCCGCTCACAGCGCACCGTCTTCGGCCTGAGCTGCGGTCCGCCTTTGACTGTGCTTCCTCGCTTCCACGGAGCTCAGAACCGACCCAGAGAGGCGCCAGGCCCATCAGAAGGACCGAGGACACTCACCGGAGCGGCCAGAGCCCACAGCGTTACTGTCTCGGAGATCCAGAGAACCAGAGAGAAAATCTGGAAAAACGGCTTAAAATGCTGGAAAAAGCCGAAAAAGGGGCCTGAATCGGCCTTATCTGAGCTCCAAAAGACCCCTAAAACCGCTCTGGATCAAAACACTTTGTCATTTTTCGCTCCAAGTTCTCTTTTCAAACTCTCTCCTGTAATCCCGCCGGTGGGGTTTTTCTCCATAAGGTCACAAAATCCTATCTATCCGTCAAGCATTTGAAAAATGGACGGGCAATGCTTTGGAGGCCCACACTTAGAAATTTTTCGGCTCTGAGCCTCTGGTAAGGCAGATATAATTGAGCTATGACAGTGTACTAAGTGTGGCCAGCCGTCCGAAATTTTTACTTTATCCCAGGAATACGGGAGTCACATAGGCGTGTTCAGTGCATTATTCTTGGCTTATTGATCCTGGTTTCTAACGTCCTGGTCCCCGGGAAAGTGCATTTTTGACCGCTTTGACCAATTATGGTTTTCGATTTTTAATTCCGCCTGCGGGCGTCCCAGAGGCCGAACGACCACACCAGGCTACTCTCCGGACTCTGGCCTTTCCGGCAATATACGGCTTTCCCCGGGGAAATGCATTTTTAAAAAAATTTATGGAGGTCGAAAATCACCGGGGCCTCCGGAGCCCCGAGGCCGAGGACAGTGAGGTGCTGCGGATACGACTGCCTGCTACATGTGACCCCCTCTGGAAGTCCGAAAATTCAACTTTATCCCAGGATGATGGGAGTGATACGGCCGTGATCAGGCCGTTAATCTGGGCTTATTGATCCTACTTTCGAGCCCTCTGGTCCCCGGGAAAGTGCCTTTTTGACCGTTTTGACCAATTATGGTTTTCGATTTTTAATTCCGCCTGCGGGCGTCCCACAAGCCAAACGACCACACCAGAGTATTCTCCAGACTCTGGCCTTTCCGGCAATATATGGCTTTCCCCGGGGAAATGCATTTTTAAAAAAATTTATGGAGGTCGAAAATCACCACCAGGGCCTCCTGAGCCTCGAGTCCCAGGACAGTGAGGTGCTGCGGATACGGCCGCCTGCGCATGTGTCCTGCCCTGGAAGTCCGAAATTTTTATTTTATCCCAGGATGATGGGAGTGATACAGGCGTGATCAGTGCATTATTCTGTGCTTATTGATCCTGGTTTCGGGCATCTATGAACCGGGGAAACCGCATTGGCGGACCGAACCTGCACTAACCCTACTTAGATCGGGGACTTTGCGGTGGAAATATGGATTTTCCGGCCAAAAATCGGATTAAAGGGTAGCTTGCAACGGAGGATCGGGTTTATGGAGCGGATTATCAGGTTTATTCAGCGGAGAATTCGGGCAGGCAGCGGAGAATAGGGGTGGCGCATCGCGCACAGCGGATGATTGGGGCTGATTCAGGTCACCTGCCAGACGCCTGCCTTTTCCATGTGCTGAAGCTGCAGGCTGCAGCTCAGTTGCTTTCTGCACACACGGAGGAGAGATGACACGGACGAAGGAGAAGAGCTTCTGCCCTGTATGCATGCACAATTCGGGGAAACTGCTTCTGCACCTGCAGCTTCGACACAACGTGACAAACCGCACAGAGCGGCGGCTGCTACTGGCTTTGGCGTGTGGAAGGGTGAGTGTAAAAGGCATGGTTTGTCCGGTGAAACGCTGCAACTACTCGGGAAACAGAGTGGACAGGCACTTGAAGGAGGTCCATGCCGACCTGCAAGACTGGAAGGAGCACCTGAGACGGCTTCAGCGTAGCAGGACGCTCCAGTTAATGGCCGAACTGCGGAGGTCCGAACCACAGCCGCCGCTCGCAACCACTCTGGACCTGGACCACGCACAGCCCGCGAGCGTGGAGACATCCAGCCCCCAGCCAAGCCCGGACGCACAGCAGCTCGCGAGCGTGGAGACATCCAGCCCCCAGCCAAGCCCGGACGCACAGCAGCTCGCGAGCGTGGAGACATCCAGCCCCCAGCCAAGCCCGGACGCACAGCAGCTCGCGAGCGTGGAGACATCCAGCCCCCAGCCAAGCCCGGACGCACAGCAGCTCGCGAGCGTGGAGACATCCAGCCCCCAGCCAAGCCCGGACGCACAGCAGCTCGCGAGCGTGGAGACATCCAGCCCCCAGCCAAGCCCGGACGCACAGCAGCTCGCGAGCGTGGAGACATCCAGCCCGCAGCCAAGCCCGGACGCACAGCCCGCGAGCGTGGAGGGACCAGGCAGCCCCATTTTGCAGAGCAGCTGCAGCGAGGGGGAGGAGGAAGGAGAGGCCCATGCTGCTGCTGCTGCACGTCCCTGCACGGTGGGTAAAAGAGGCTCTTTTAACCCACCACCATCAATTTTTCCCCCATGCGTCTGCAGCTACCTGGAAGAGTTTCATGTGCACCTGGTCGGTGCCCTGCCAAGAGCCAAGCACTTGGAGAACTGCGGCTCCAAGATGAAGCGGCTCAGGGCGTTCTTGAGCCACCTCAGCGAGGGCAAGTCCGAGCTGCGCACCTGGCAGTTTGTGGATGATGTGCGGAGGGTCATGGCCTGGCCGGCGTACCTGCAAGGGCAGGGCAAAGCCGTGACAACCATCAAGGTGTACTTGGTGAACGTGACCCAGTTCCTGGCCTACTTTGCTGAAACGCCGCCGCCGGACAGCACGCTTTCCAGGGCGCAGATCGTGCGCGCGACCAGGGCGGTGAAGGCTGCCTCATCGCAGATTGCAACTGGCATTGTGCTGCGCCAGATCCGCGTCAAAGCAGCCAAGGAGCAGCGGATGGTGACAGCGGATCTTCTTCGCAGGTGTAGGACCGGGGCTGCGCTGCAAATCCCAAGGCTGCTTGAGCGGATCGAAGCGGAGCCATCCGCGGTGGAGCTCCGACATCGCTTCTTTGGCTACTTTGCGCTGTATGTGACCGCGATCTACGGACACAGGCCCGGCGTCATCTCCAACCTGACTACCGCCGAAGTCCAGGAAGCCAGATCCAGAGCTTCCAGCACCTCTCCTGGGTTTGTGATTAACGTGAGTATGGGGGCTGAACCTCCAAGCACCACAAACCCCCCCAAAAAAGCATAATTCATCCATGACATCTCACCATCCTTTTTCCACAGGTGGAGAACCACAAGACCAACCGGAGCTTCGGGGTCGCACAGCTCTACTTGAAGTCGGACGAGTTCCAGTGGCTCACTCGGTGGATCGCGGTTAGGGCCGGCCTCGGTCCGTCCTGTGACCTGGTGTTCTTCACCCCCGGGAATGGGCCAGTGAAGAAGCTTGTGCACAGCGCACAGAGAGCCTGGAAGGAGATGGGGCTCGCGGGGAGACCGACCATGACTGACATCCGCACCTCTGTTGCTACACTGGTAAGTAGGATCCACAGAGCCAGCCAGCGCTGCCCTAGAGCCAGCACCAGCTAATCGGAAGCCTGTCACATCCCTCTATCCACAGGCAAGAAACACGCAGCCGATGGATGTCCGGAGCCAGATGTCCAGGCTGATGTGTCACGACACAGCCACTGCTGAACAGGTTCTACGCGCTCAACCTGGATGAAAAGCAGCTGGATGACCTCCGGAAGAAGTTTGAAGAGGCCACACAGCCAGCCTCCCCCTCCCCAGGTGTCGAGGTCACCCTCCGTGACTCGTGAGGGTGAAGAAAAAGCTTATTTAATAAAAAACATTACCCATGGTAGATGCACTTGTGTCCTGGATAATATTTTATTTAAAGTGGCCTGGAGGAGTAGAGGGCCCTTAGCTTGTTAAGTAGCCTTAATGTGAGCACTGAAAGCTGGCTACAACACCTGCAGTTAACCCCTGCAGAGCTCCAGGCCTGGAGGTCAGCACACAACCAGGCCTGGAGGCCTGCAAGGGTCAAACACAGCTGTCAAAGCCTTAAAGTGAGCACTGCTAGCTGGCTAAAACACCTGCAGTTAACCCCTGCAGAGCTCCAGGCCTGGAGGTCAGCACACAACCAGGCCTGGAGGCCTGCAAGGGTCAAACACAGCTGTCAAAGCCTTAAAGTGAGCACTGCTAGCTGGCTAAAACACCTGCAGTTAACCCCTGCAGAGCTCCAGGCCTGGAGGTCAGCACACAACCAGGCCTGGAGGCCTGCAAGGGTCAAACACAGCTGTCAAAGCCTTAAAGTGAGCACTGCAAGCTGGCTACAACACCTGCATTTAACCTCTGCAGAGCTCCAGGCCTGGAGGTCAGCACACAACCAGGCCTGGAGGCCTGCAAGGGTCAAACACAGCTGTCAAAGCCTTAAAGTGAGCACTGCTAGCTGGCTAAAACACCTGCAGTTAACCCCTGCAGAGCTCCAGGCCTGGAGGTCAGCACACAACCAGGCCTGGAGGCCTGCAAGGGTCAAACACAGCTGTCAAAGCCTTAAAGTGAGCACTGCTAGCTGGCTAAAACACCTGCAGTTAACCCCTGCAGAGCTCCAGGCCTGGAGGTCAGCACACAACCAGGCCTGGAGGCCTGCAAGGGTCAAACACAGCTGTCAAAGCCTTAAAGTGAGCACTAAAAGCTGGCTACAACACCTGCATTTCACCTCTGCTCTCCCTCCAGCAGGGGTCAGCACACAACCAGGCCTGGAGCTCTGCATGGGCCCTTAGCTTATTAAGTAGCCTTAATTGGAGCACTGAAAGCTGGCTACAACACCTGCATTTAACCTCTGCAAAGCTCCAGGCTTTAAAGGGGCCCTCAGCTTATGAAGTAGCCTTAAATGGAGCACTGCAAGCTGGCTGTGACCTCTGCTTATGACCCCTGGAGACATCCAGGCCTGGAGGTCAGCACACAACCAGGTTGGAGGGACTACAGGGGCCCTTAGCTTATGAAGTAGCCTTAAATGGAGCACTGCAAGCTGGCTACAACACCTGCATTTAACCTCTGCAGAGCTCCAGGCCTGGAGGTCAGCACACAACCAGGCCTGGAGGCCTGCAAGGGTCAAACACAGCTGTCAAAGCCTTAAAGTGAGCACTAAAAGCTGGCTACAACACCTGCATTTCACCTCTGCTCTCCCTCCAGCAGGGGTCAGCACACAACCAGGCCTGGAGCTCTGCATGGGCCCTTAGCTTATTAAGTAGCCTTAATTGGAGCACTGCAAGCTGGCTACAACACCTGCATTTAACCTCTGCAGAGCTCCAGGCCTGGAGGTCAGCACACAACCAGGCCTGGAGGCCTGCAAGGGTCAAACACAGCTGTCAAAGCCTTAAAGTGAGCACTAAAAGCTGGCTACAACACCTGCATTTCACCTCTGCTCTCCCTCCAGCAGGGGTCAGCACACAACCAGGCCTGGAGCTCTGCATGGGCCCTTAGCTTATTAAGTAGCCTTAATTGGAGCACTGAAAGCTGGCTACAACACCTGCATTTAACCTCTGCAGAGCTCCAGGCCTGGAGGTCAGCTCACAACCAGGCTGGAGGGAATAAAGGGGCCTTTAGCTTATGAAGTAGCCTCATAGTGAGCACTAAAAGCTGGCTACAACACCTGCAGTTGACCCCTGCTCTCCCTCCAGCCTGGAGGTCAGCACACAACCAGACTGGAGAGACTGCAGGGGCCTTTAGCTTATGAAGTAGCCTCATAGTGAGCACTAAAAGCTGGCTACAACACCTGCAGTTGACCCCTGCTCTCCCTCCAGCCTGGAGGTCAGCTCACAACCAGCCTGGAGAGACTGCAGGGGCCTTTAGCTTATGAAGTAGCCTCATAGTGAGCACTAAAAGCTGGCTACAACACCTGCAGTTGACCCCTGCTCTCCCTCCAGCCTGGAGGTCAGCTCACAACCAGCCTGGAGGGAATAAAGGGGCCTTTAGCTTATGAAGTAGCCTCATAGTGAGCACTAAAAGCTGGCTACAACACCTGCAGTTGACCCCTGCTCTCCCTCCAGCATGGAGGTCAGCTCACAACCAGGCTGGAGGGAATAAAGGGGCCTTTAGCTTATGAAGTAGCCTCATAGTGAGCACTAAAAGCTGGCTACAACACCTGCAGTTGACCCCTGCTCTCCCTCCAGCCTGGAGGTCAGCACACAACCAGACTGGAGAGACTGCAGGGGCCTTTAGCTTATGAAGTAGCCTCATAGTGAGCACTAAAAGCTGGCTACAACACCTGCAGTTGACCCCTGCTCTCCCTCCAGCCTGGAGGTCAGCTCACAACCAGCCTGGAGGGAATAAAGGGGCCTTTAGCTTATGAAGTAGCCTCATAGTGAGCACTAAAAGCTGGCTACAACACCTGCAGTTGACCCCTGCTCTCCCTCCAGCATGGAGGTCAGCTCACAACCAGGCTGGAGGGAATAAAGGGGCCTTTAGCTTATGAAGTAGCCTCATAGGGAGCACTAAAAGCTGGCTACAACACCTGCAGTTGACCCCTGCTCTCCCTCCAGCCTGGAGGTCAGCACACAACCAGACTGGAGAGACTGCAGGAGCCTTTAGCTTATGAAGTAGCCTCATAGTGAGCACTAAAAGCTGGCTACAACACCTGCAGTTGACCCCTGCTCTCCCTCCAGCCTGGAGGTCAGCTCACAACCAGCCTGGAGAGACTGCAGGGGCCTTTAGCTTATGAAGTAGCCTCATAGTGAGCACTAAAAGCTGGCTACAACACCTGCAGTTGACCCCTGCTCTCCCTCCAGCCTGGAGGTCAGCTCACAACCAGCCTGGAGGGAATAAAGGGGCCTTTAGCTTATGAAGTAGCCTCATAGTGAGCACTAAAAGCTGGCTACAACACCTGCAGTTGACCCCTGCTCTCCCTCCAGCATGGAGGTCAGCTCACAACCAGGCTGGAGGGAATAAAGGGGCCTTTAGCTTATGAAGTAGCCTCATAGGGAGCACTAAAAGCTGGCTACAACACCTGCAGTTGACCCCTGCTCTCCCTCCAGCCTGGAGGTCAGCACACAACCAGACTGGAGAGACTGCAGGAGCCTTTAGCTTATGAAGTAGCCTCATAGTGAGCACTAAAAGCTGGCTACAACACCTGCAGTTGACCCCTGCTCTCCCTCCAGCCTGGAGGTCAGCTCACAACCAGCCTGGAGAGACTGCAGGGGCCTTTAGCTTATGAAGTAGCCTCATAGTGAGCACTAAAAGCTGGCTACAACACCTGCAGTTGACCCCTGCTCTCCCTCCAGCCTGGAGGTCAGCTCACAACCAGCCTGGAGGGAATAAAGGGGCCTTTAGCTTATGAAGTAGCCTCATAGTGAGCACTAAAAGCTGGCTACAACACCTGCAGTTGACCCCTGCTCTCCCTCCAGCCTGGAGGTCAGCTCACAACCAGCCTGGAGAGACTGCAGGGGCCTTTAGCTTATGAAGTAGCCTCATAGTGAGCACTAAAAGCTGGCTACAACACCTGCAGTTGACCCCTGCTCTCCCTCCAGCCTGGAGGTCAGCACACAACCAGACTGGAGAGACTGCAGGGGCCTTAGCTTATGAAGTAGCCTCATAGTGAGCACTAAAAGCTGGCTACAACACCTGCAGTTGACCCCTGCTCTCCCTCCAGCCTGGAGGTCAGCACACAACCAGACTGGAGAGACTGCAGGAGCCTTTAGCTTATGAAGTAGCCTCATAGTGAGCACTAAAAGCTGGCTACAACACCTGCAGTTGACCCCTGCTCTCCCTCCAGCCTGGAGGTCAGCTCACAACCAGCCTGGAGGGAATAAAGGGGCCTTTAGCTTATGAAGTAGCCTCATAGTGAGCACTAAAAGCTGGCTACAACACCTGCAGTTGACCCCTGCTCTCCCTCCAGCCTGGAGGTCAGCTCACAACCAGCCTGGAGGGAATAAAGGGGCCTTTAGCTTATGAAGTAGCCTCATAGTGAGCACTAAAAGCTGGCTACAACACCTGCAGTTGACCCCTGCTCTCCCTCCAGCCTGGAGGTCAGCTCACAACCAGGCTGGAGGGAATAAAGGGGCCTTTAGCTTATGAAGTAGCCTCATAGTGAGCACTGAAAGCTGGCTACAACACCTGCATTTAACCTCTGCAAAGCTCCAGGCTTGGAAGGGGCCCTCAGCTTATTAAGTAGCCTTAAATGGAGCACTGCAAGCTGGCTACAACACCTGCATTTAACCTCTGCAAAGCTCCAGGCTTGGAAATGGCCTCAGCTTATGAAGTAGCCTTAAATGGAGCACTGCAAGCTGGCTACAACACCTGCATTTAACCTCTGCAAAGCTCCAGGCTTGGAAGGGGCCCTCAGCTTATGAAGTAGCCTTAAATGGAGCACTGCAAGCCGGCTGTGACCTCTGCTTATGACCCCTGGACAGCTCCAGGCCTGGAGGTCAGCACACAACCAGGCTGGAAGCCCTGCACGGGTCAAATACAGCTGTTACAGCCAGAAACTGAGTTACGAAAGCCGGCTTCTGAACAGCCAGCCTTTTCAACCAGGGAACCTTACCCTCCCTCCGATCCGGTGCACCCACACTTAAGCACTCCCTACACGGACTGGACCCACTAGCACGCACAGCCCGGAGGCTCGTGCCCCTGGTAAGGCAGGGTCAAGCAGCTGCGGGTGGGGGGAGGGTGGCTCCCTGTGCGGGGGAGGCCCTGGATGGCCAGGCCGGCTGGTCCGTGTATGCCGGGCAGCACGCCACCTCCGCACCAGAGGGCCGGAGGGCCGGAGGGCCGGGTCTTAGGCCATGATCCGGAGTGCGTCTCATGCCCCTGGTAGGGCATAGTTCCAGCAGGGGAGGGAGGGAGGCCCCGGAGGCCCCGGAGGCCCCGGAGGCCGACTATCGATGCCTTCCTTGGATGTGGTTGCCATTTCTCAGGCCCCCTCTCCGGGATAGAGGGCTGACTCTCGTTGCCTTCCTTGGATGTAGTTGCCGTTTCTCAGGCTCCCTCTCCGGAATCGAACCCTGATTCCCCGTTACCCGTGGTCACCATGGTAGGCACGTAGCGTACCATCGAAAGTTGATAGGGCAGACATTCGAATGAGACGTCGCCGCCACGGAGGGCCAGCGATCGGCCCCAGGTTATCTAGAGTCACCAAAGCGGGCCGGGGCGCGGGCCCCACCCACCCCCGTGAGGGAGAGAGAGGGAGAGCCGCACCCCGCATGGGTTTTGGGTCTGATAAATGCACGCATCCCCGGCGGACCCCCCCCCCACCCCGAGGAGGAGAAGGGGGGGCCGGGTCAGCGCTCGTTTGCATGTATTAGCTCTAGAATTGCCACAGTTATCCAAGTAACGGTGGAGCGATCAAAGGAACCATGACTGATTTAATGAGCCATTCGCAGTTTCACTGTACCGGGACTTGCATGGCTTAATCTTTGAGACAAGCATATGCTACTGGCAGGATCAACCAGGGAGATCCCCTATTCTTTTCCCTGAATGGGAGGGCGGGCAGCGCTGAGCTGGTGCATCCAGGTTGCCCCAGTGCCGCTGGTGGAACAGCGGGCTACGTCTGGGTCGCCCCAGTGCCGCTGCGAAGAAACAGCGGGCTGCGTCCGGGGGAGAGCCTTAAGCAACGCAGCTTCGCCGCTGCCCTACATCCGGGAACTTATAAGGGCGACGGAGAGACAGGGTTTGAGAAATCACACGACCTTCTGCGGGCACCGCTGCTTCGGGGGGGCAGGAGGCGCGCTCTGGGCTCCGAGCGGAGGACGCGCGCCAGGACCCTGCCCTGCCCGCAGCGGGCCGACAGTGTAGAACCGCTGGGAAAGACGGGGCGTCTCGGTCTCGCTACCGACAGGACGGCCGCGGGCTGGGACTGAGGGCGGGGCGCACAGCCCCGAAACACCCGTGCCCGGGCCTGGAGGCGAGCTCGCAAGGCTGGAGGAACCGTCCGTCGAAGCGCCGACACGGAGTGCCGGGGCCGACGGGGGCCCTCCATGGCAAGCCACGAGTGCTGTTCGGTCCGGTGTACATTCGTGTTGTGCATGGAAAGCGTGCCCGGGCCTGGAGGCGAGCTCGCAAGGCTGGAGGAACCGTCCGTCGAAGCGCCGACACGGAGTGCCGGGGCCGACGGGGGCCCTCCATGGCAAGCCACAAGTGCTGTTCGGTCCGGTG
>NW_019369783.1:0-46663 GCF_002775205.1 Xiphophorus maculatus | reverse complement strand
CTATTCCACTAATCCATTCCCTAACCCATTTCACCTTGGATTTAGTGAAATCTGGAAGTTTAATTGACTGAGCAGTCAAATGTAATTGTTGTTTACTAAGATGCATTAAGGAACAGCTAAAACTCAAAGATTAAACTCAGAACATCAGATTGTTGCTATGGTAACAAAACAATCTAACTATGAAGATTGTATGCTGAAACAATTAAATCAAATTTAACAGCATTGATATTTTCTTAATTCATTTATGCCTTGGGCCGGTTCTCAACGTGATCAGCATTACATCGTGGTTTTAGATCCTCTAGCGGTTGACTTAATTTGGATTTAACAGAAGTGCAAATAATTTATATTTATCTTAATTGTATTTTTTTGTTTTGTTTTTGAAACTATAATTGTGGGTTTAAGTATTGTCGGCAATGTCTTCCAGTGACATAATTACCCAGTAATATTTACATTTCCTGTCAGCTTAACATCTTTTAATACAAAACCCTGGTGGACCGGCTCAGTGCCTCGACCACCGGGCTTAGCAAATTTTCAGGGGGAAACCCTGAATGAAGTAAATTCTATTCATCAAAGCTGACTGTAAACTGATGCACCAATATACTGGCAAACTTGATATGTACAATACAAATTCCAATTCAAAAATACTTTATTCATTTATAAACATTAAATAATGCATAATGTAATCACCCATCAAACGTTTGTCTTTTCATTGTAATTTGATGAATCAATAATAAAATGTTATTAATGAACAACAAAGCTGTAAAACTGATTTGTAATTTAATTGTATTGTTTTCAGATATTCTTGTGTTTTTAATAAAAATACCCTTGACTTTGGACTTTTAGAGGTGGAGTTCTAAAGGTAGACAGAAATGCTTACTTGAAGGGACAAATCTTATGTGATATTAAGAAGCTTGTAAATGGCTGTTATGTTTAAAGTTAATGTTTTATGTCATTTCAAGATTACATGTCCGATATAGATTTTGTTGGTTCAAGGCCATCAAATCTGTTTAAAATTTTTTATAAGAAGGTTTGAGACTTACTGGATCCAAGCAAACAGTTACCAACAAAGACTTCCCAGATCCTGACTATTAAGGATTTTAAATACCAACAAAAGCAATCTAAAATCTACTTTAAAATTTACAGGTACCAAATGTAGATACCTTACAATTGGTGTGATGTAAACTAGTTTTCTTGTTATTGTAAGCATTCTTATAGAGTTTTGACTTAGCTCTATATGTTCTTTATATAAAGAACATCTACATAAAAGTAGATCTATTAAACAATTTATTATAAAAGTTACAAAAGCGTGAAAAGGTCTCTGCATAGGATTAGGAGAAAATAAATTGATCATCTGGGCTGACAGTTTAATATGCAAATTGAAAAAAGATGATAATTTTAAAGAAATTTACTTGGATGTCTTTAAATCTGTTTATATAAAGGATTTATTCTGTCCTTTTATCATCCAGGTATCATTTACCTGGATGGTAAAGCATATCATCCAGGTGTGATATGCTCTATGAGAAAAACTAGCTTGACCAAAAGCAGTTTTCATCATTACCCCTAGAATCTCATGTTGTTAGTTTACTGGAATTCATTTGAATTAATTATTTCCAAAAAAAAAATAATTTCCAGTAAAAATATATATTTTGATTAGCAAAATAAATAATCTGCAAAAATGCCATTTTGGGGAACCTCATTAAAAAAATAATGTATGCCTTCAAATAGATTATTGATAGTTCCAAAACGGATAAGTTTTATTTTTGAGACTGATGCAAATTTTAAATTCATAAATGTAATTGAAAAGCCTGATCAGATGCTACAATCACATCTTTTAGTTTTATTTATTCTCTATGTGTAGCTTGGAATGTTCTGTATATACAAGCAGATACCTCATCAGTCTGGCCCCTTTGCTACTTTTTTGCTGGTTGTATTCATAGAGAGACAGGCTCTGCCAAACTGCAACTGCTGGGGGTTTTTATTCTCTAAAACCCCAAAATTAGGGGTTTATTCTTGTTGAATATTCTGCATAAACTTCCCTCACCTTTGATGATGAAATGTTGCATACCTGTAGGTTGCAGCATTCTGAAGCTTTATGACCTCTGCCTGGCTATAGTTGATGGAAATTAAGTTGGTTTGAAGGTCCTGCTCGATGGAGGTCAGAGAGATGAAGGAGGAGTCCACATACCTAGTAACACATTTTCAAACACAGTTAGAAAAATATAAGTATGTACAACGTATGTAACTATCATTATAACACTAAAACATGCAAGAGAGGCTTTCTTTGCAGATGCCATAAACAAAAACATTAACAATGCTCGAGCTTTATTTGCAATAGTTGACAGAATCACAAACCCTCCTATGACGTTACCACCTGAATTCCAATGTAATGCTGCCTGCAACCAGTTTTCCAGCTTCTTTTCAGAGAAAATTCAAAAAATCAGAGGATTAATCTGCACATCCACTATAAAGCCAGTACCAATGCTGAACCCAAACAAAACAAATACAGGAAAAATGACCCAATTTTAACTACTTAATTATAAAACCCTAGAGGAAATTATAAGTCAACTAAGCTCCAGTTCCTGCTGTCTGGATGTTTTACCCTCACATTTCTTTAAGAAAGTTCTGCCTGTTATTGCTTCTGATCTGATCCAAATAGTAAACTTATCGCTCTCATCAGGCGTTTTTCCCCAGGCTTTGAAAACAGCAGTAATCAAACCACTGATAAAAAAGAACAATCTGGACAAATCACTTCTGTAGAATTACAGGCCGATCTCCAACCTCCCATTCATCAGCAAAGTTATTGAAAAAGCTGTTTAAATAATTAAATAGCTTTGGACTCCTTCCACTCTGGTTTTCGTGCTCACCACAGCACAGAGGACCGCCCTCGTAAAAGTGTTCAATGACATCCATATAAATACAGACTGTGGGAGAACCACAGTGCTGGTTCTGTTGGACCTCACTGTTGACCATGACATATTACTGAATTGACTGGAGAGTTGGGTCGGACTCTCCGTAAAGTGCTTAACTGGTTTGAATCCTACATAAAGAACAGGGATTTCTTTGTTCAATTGGAAACTTCTCATCAAAAAGGTCAAAGGTCACATGTTGGGGTACCCCAAGGTTCATTCCTAGGACGCCTCTTATTCAATATTTATATGCTCCCACTAGCCTCAGGTTATACAGGAAATAATATTAGCTACCATAAACTGTGCAGATAACACACAGCTCTACATTACGATGTCACCAGGTGACTCAGAGCCCATCCAATCACTGAACAGATGCTTAGAGCAGATAAATGTGTGGATGTGCCAAAACTTTCTCCAGCTGAACAGAAACAAAACTGAAGTTACTATTTTTGGACCTAAAGAGGAACGATCTAGAGTCATGCACAGCTTCAGTTATTACAACTGAAACCAGCGATCAGGCTTGAAACCTGGGAGTAGTGATGGACTCTGACCTGAACCCTCCAGAGCCACATTGAGACAAGTCACAAAGTTGGCCTTCTATCACCTGAAGAACATTTCCAGGAATAAAGGACTAATGTCTCAGCCAGATCTAGAGAAACTCATCCATGCGTTCATCTTCAGTCGCATTGATTACTGCAAACAGCGTCTTCACAGGTCTGTCCAACAAATCAATTAAACAGCTGATCCAGAATGCTGCTGCTGGTGTTCTCACTAAAACCAGGAAGATAGAGCACATAATGTAAGATCGGAAATACTCTTTATGGAGTTGTTTTTTACTGAGGAAATCTGGCACCATAGAAGGTCAATTTGACCTGGCTCCCGGCTTCCCCTTGAATGTCTGGGAAATAAACTGTTTGGATAGATAAGAATAATAATTGGCTTGTTCTGCACCTTTGAAACGGAGCAGATGTTGGAGGTCAATAGGTCTGAATATTCCCAAAGAAACTCAATACACACTAGGGGTTGCTAAGGAAAATGATTATTAATGCTAAAAAACACACTTAATCTTCCAACATGTGTTAATCACTCGTATTTGAAAAAAAAAAACAGGCTTGTGGTGACCCTTCGAAATGAGGCCCGAGGAGACAAGCAGACCCCTTCCACTGTTTGTTTAAGAGCATACAAAAGCTATAAAATTAGCATCTCCATGGAAATGGCAGCTGGAATGTGGGAGATGCGGCGAGATTTATAGCAGGACTGGGGGGTTTCCCTCCGGTTTGCTTGGACAAAAACAGCACCTTCGAAGCTGAGCTCTTAAGGGTGGCTTGTAACAGGTCGCTGAGTGGTCGAAAACGACCGCCTCTTTGCATATATTAAATAGGGAAACGCCTTTTTAGTTTATAATTCCAAGTCCGCACCCGAGAGAGAGAGTTTTTCATCTTTTTCTCCACGTGGGCGCCTTTGTTTGTCTGTCTTTGGTTTCGTGTTGTCTGTTTACCCTTGTCTGTATAAAATGTATATCTCTGTATCTCTGCAGCTTTGTTGTCGATTTCTTTGTATGAATTAAACTCTGTGAGTCTGTGATGTCATTGGGCCTGCCGTTTCCTTGCCAGCTGTGACGACATCTGCTCAGGACCCGGCTAAGAGGAGGAAGGAGAGCCATGCTTTTCTAAAAGTTTAAGCTAACCTAATAACTTTCTCCTTAACAGGGTTGAACCAATTAGTCGACTAGTCGACTAGTCGACTCTAGGACGTCTCGCGAGTTTTTACATTTCATGTCGACTAGTCGCAGTCATGTGATTGCCGGTGGTGACAGCCTGTGCTGATCTGACAGCACAGTATACGTCACAAGACAGAAGAAAAATAAGTTAATACATTAGTTTAAATGATATGTAGATGGATGCATATTTGTGGTTTTACAGTGTTTTTAAAAGGAGATGGAGTTGCAGCTGCAGTCCACTACAAAACACGAGCCGTCTAAAACTCGCCCCCTTCCCGCTAAGGATGTCACTTAGCCGGCTCGCGAGTGTCTTTGTCACGACGATCTAACTAATACATTATGATGTTATGTTGCTGATTAAATAAAGATCTGTGGTAATGATAGTTGCTGATTAAATAAAAGCCTGTAGTTGGTAATGACAGTGTATACTTGTCTGACATATATATAGCCGTGAGTTCGTGCTAAGAATGACACTTCGTGCTTAGAAGTGTCATCAGATCAGCTGTCAGAAGTGTATGACACTCTGACAGCAGATCTGACAGAACACTGGCTACAAAATGACGTCTTCAAAACAGATAGAGGACAAGCCCACATCTTGTCAAACAGGTAGAAATTCGTCAACAGTGTGGAAATATTTCACTAAAGATGACTCTTCTGGTTTAACTGTTCTGTGTAAATGCCGTATTTTTCCGTGAAAACGGGTAATAAAGCCTGTACGTTACTCCAAAGTACGTTGTACTTGACTAGTCGTTGTGCTATGACGTCACAACGACTAGTCAACTCGACATCGACTCGACTTTTATCATGTTGACGTTGACTAGAAAAATCTTAAATCGTTTAATCTGCTGAGTCAGCAGAGCTTTCTGCCGCGCATCGGGCGGAGGAGAAGCAGGTGGTTTCATTGAATTCAGCTGTAACCAAACGGGATCCGTTCATAACAAGTTTGGCTTGTGATGTTCCAAAAGCACCATGTAGTCAGTGTGATAATTTGACTCCTATAGTAACTATCCAGAGATCATCAGCATCAGCCGTGTTTAGAAAAAAAAAGTCAGACCCGACTTTGTGCAACAAACTTTTCCCCGCTGCTCACGAAGAATCTCCATAATAGACTTAGTAAAAGCAGGAGAAGGGGAGAGTGTGTGTGTGTGGGGGGGTCAATATTTGCCGTGAAATTAGCTAATAAAGCCTCCAAGTAGTTGTGAAGGGTTTTTGCGCTTACGTCACTATGACGTCACCGCGACTAGTCGACATCGACTCGACTATTATCATGATGTAGTCGACCTTAAAAAATATGTAGTCGTTCAACCCCTAATAACACTCATTTGAAAGCTGATAGAATTCTTACGTAAGAACATGCGTCAAACACGGGCAGTAATGCTATTGGTCAAAACTTACCAACTTACACCAATGAAAATGAGATTCTATAAAACAGACTGACTCTAAGAATACGATGAGATTTTGGGGAGATTTTTGAGATTTGACTTTGTACTGTAAGATGATCTGTGGAATAGTGTAATAAATCTCCACCCGCCGTGACCGGCAGTAAAAGGACTCATCTCTGAGTATTATTTCTTATCTATAAATATCATTAAGAGTTTAAGACCTTTTTCGATCCTACAATAACACCAGTTTTAAAGTCCCTCCACTGGCTCCCTGTAGCTCAAAGAATAGACTTTAAAATACTGTTGTTAGTTTATAAATCACTGAACAGCTTAGCACCACAATACATTATAGATCTGCTGTTATTGTATCAACCTTCCAGACCTCTCAGGTCTTCCGGTTCTGGTTCTGCTCTGCATCCCCAGAACCAGAACCAAACAAGGAGAAGCAGCTTTCAGCATCTATGCACCACAACTTTGGAACAAACTTCCAGAAAACTGTAAAACAGCTGAAACACTGACCTCTTTTAAATCTAAACTAAAAACCCACCTGTTTAGAATTGTATTTGAAATGTAATCAATTACAAATTTATTGATGGAACTTGACTTAATACTGTGTTTTGATTGTTGATTCTATCTTGCATTGTGTTTCTGTGTTTGTAATGATGTAAAGCACCTTGCTGCTGAAATGTGCTATACAAACAAAATTTGATTGATTGATTGATACAAGGAACTATTTCTTTTACTGTAAAATGACATAGCTTCCAAAGGTTGTTTTTTGTGCTTTTGCTAAATCTTGACATTGAAGTCATTCAGAGTAAACATCTGTTCACTATGCTACACATTAAATAGTATTTGAATCATAGGTAGATTACTACAGCAGGAATTAGGTCCTCCTCAAGTACCAAATACCCCTTCAAAAATAATTTTCAGTAGGCTATGGTGGCAGCACGTTGGAGTAGATCTAATTTCTTTGTGATTTTTTTCTGTTTTTCAAATATTCATTCCTGCTTTTTTTGTAGGAAAATAGCTTTTCTGGTTGGCTACTTCTTCTTGTTTGTATTCTGTGTGGTTGGACTGATTTTTGGCAATATTTTTATATTTTTGCTATTTTGTTATGATGCATAAACATGTTGATCAGGGAGCAGCTGATCAACATCAGAAAAGCTGAAAGCCAGAAATCCCAGAGGAGTTGAAAGGAGGCGCTGTGGATGCAGAGCTGGAGCAAAAAGGAGAGAGAGAAGGAGGAAGTTCAAACCCTCTCTACAATCTCACGTCGTAGTGGCCATCATGACATTGTTGGATAACAAGATGGATGAACTTCAAGGCCTGACAAGGATTCAGCAAGGTAACGAATGCAGCATAATGTGTTACTGAGGCATGGCTGCAGGATTGTATGCCTGACTCCAACATGTCTCTGTCAGGCTTCCTGACTATTCAAGCAGACAGATATTTAAAGAGCAGCAGGAAAAGAAAAGGAGACGCATTAACAGTTTTGTGAACAACAGATGGTGTCACCCAGGACATGTTAGTGTGAAGTGTCGTCTCTGCAGTCCAGACATTGAACTCTTGGCAGTAAGTTTCCGTCCATACCAAGAGAGTTCACCAGTGTTATTTTGGCAGCTGTTTACATTCTATCCTGAGCTGTTGCCGATGTTGTACATGCTATACAACATTACCATTCGCGCCTTGTAAAGCATGCAGAATGCCCATGCTTTCTGGGCTGTTTCTCTTCTGCTACCTTTTCAATCTGCCCCACAAAGTACCTTTTCCACACTTACACACTCATGTGACAACTATAATAATAGCAATAGCAGCAAAACAATGTGGTTATATTTAAATTTTAACCACTTTGTGAGATATGAATGAAATAAATGTTATAATAAAATTAACCGTTTTTCCAACAGTTACAGTGCATGCTAATGAGACACCACCATTCAGCACCTTTAACAGTGGTATATTGATCTTTGAGATCTATATTAAATATTCAACTTGTTGATCTTGTGTTAATCGTTCATTGATTCTAATGTCTTTGTTCATGTCAAGTCATCTTAAGTTAACTGAAATAAACTATTTTCTGCCTTTACTCTGTGGAGCTTAACTCTTCTTTAACAGAACAACAGGCTAAAGCTTCCAATTAAAATATTAAACTAACTCTAAGCAGAAAAAGAGAAACACATATCAAAATTAGCAATTAATATTAATAAAGAAGAAAGCAAGAAAACCTTGAGTATCCCAGTTGCTTGCAGGAGATCCCTAGCTGGTTGTTCCATTCCTCAGAGCACACTGTCCTCCATTCTCCTCTCTTTTGAACCTGCAGAACTGAGCTCCTGCCACTCAGACGAACTAATGAATAGACAGATCACAAACAGAACAGTTAGTAAAATGTTATCTATATATTTGTTTAGACAAATCTCAATTTTAACTTAACCTTCCTGCATTAGGGCGACGCTCAGGAGGAGCACAGAAAATTTCACAGTTGGACAGGTGGGAAAGAAGGGGTGGTCTCATCAGACTGTCAATTTCCAAAACCACACAAAAAGCCCTGCCGGATCACGCACAGAAAAAAAAAAACCTAACCCACCTTGACCCATGATTTAACAGCTTTTTGGTCTGACATTTTTTGTCTTTATTGAGGTGATAACAGAGAGCAGATAATTTCAGACTATTTTATTGCCATCTTTGGGGTATCTGACTTTTGCTCCGCTCTTCCTTTGCCTGTACAACAGGCTATCTCTTTTCGGATGGTTGTCATTCTCACAGAGTGGAAGTCTGCCTCACCTCCCTCTTTTAAGTACTGGGTGAATAACATGGTTTCCTGTTTACATCTCGAAAAAATATGCTACACTCTCAGTGATAATGTTCCCAGACATGTTAGGACTTTGGGGCCGATCTTGAAACATATGAGCGGAACTCATTTCCGCTCATATAGTGCTCAATAGTGGACTATTGAGCACTATTCTGCTCAATAGTGGCAGCCTTGCTCCTATTTGGTAGCCCTGTTCTCTCACTGCTTACCAGTCAGTCCACATGTGGGTTGGTATACCTTCATACTCATGACAGATTGAGGCAGAGCTGAAGTGTACAAGACTTTTTCCCCACCATCTCCCTCACTCTTGACATCTGTAGATCTGTGTCGGGCCTCTGCCTAAGGCTGATAAACTTTCCATCACGTATCAGAGACTGTTGGCTTTATGTCTATAAATACACACTCCCTATAGAGGAATTTTTCTGCCATAATCCAAGAGCACACATTTTCAGTCTGAAAAAAAGGATTTCATGTCTTTTGTTCTCTAAGCTTTTAATACTTTTGCTTACATTTTCATTTTGAAAGCAGGACTTTTTGTCTTTCTTCTCAAAACTTGTAATGCTTGTCCTCAAAACATTTCGTCGCGCTCAAACTTAGTCTCTGCTAACTTACAAACATGAAACTGCCTTTTGTCACAGTTGCCTGACAACCTGTCAGCCAATAGAATGAAAGTGTTGTACTGAGTGCATTGTTTCCTTCTAGTAGGTCTGCCTGTGTGGCTACTATCACCTGCACCACCCACTGAATGTAGGGAGAAACAATGACGTCAGCTTTCTGCTTCGTAGCACACTAAACATGGTTAACTGCTATCCTTTCAACCTGAGTTGAAAGGATAGCAGTCAGAGGAATATTGTAGCACCTGTCCACACTACAATATTCCTCTGACTTTGCCAGCTTGACAACCTATCAAGATCCCACAATTCCTTCAAGTCTAAACCCCACTTCTATGTAGTTAGCTTCTTCAGTTCCTCCTTTTTCTACAAAATTAATCTTTATATTACAGTTATCAGGAGTTCATTGTGTTATTTTTATATTTATTGTAAATAAATTCCCTTCTTATTTCATTCTGCATTTTCATGACTATTTTGCATGAGGGACAGGAAAATGTTGGCAAATAGGAGGGCATGAATGCTCAGTATAAGGGAATTCTGACTCAATACCATCTAATACTGTTGGATTTTCTTAAACTAAATTTAGAGTAGGTATGTGCATGTATGATCTATGCAGTTCACAAATGGATGGGATCATGAAGAAGGAACATATGAGATATGTGAATATTAACTGAACATTTAAAGACATTAGCATGTCAAACCTTGGGTGCTAATAGGATATTGGACTGTTGTAAAAAGCTACAAAGTTTGATTGAGGTCATACAGGTAAAAATCAGTTGTACAAAATACTTAAACAAATTATGTAAACTTTTAACTTTGGAGAAAGTTTTAAAAAAACATCTAATAGTCTCATTAATTGGCTTCAAAATTTGGAAGCTATGCTAGTAATCCTTGCTTATCTAAAATAGAAAATGTTTGGTCTGATTTTACACCAGACAGTGAAGGAAATAAAATACAGCGTGTAATCTGGTTTCAGCTGCAGAGACAGGAAATGTGTCTTGATACCAGTGAATCTCACCACAACCAAGCTCATCTTCATGGTTTTCACAATCCATTGTTCCATCACACTGAGCCATAGTACTGACACACTGGGATGATGAACCGCAGTGAAACTTTCCCACACAGCTTAGACCCACTGTATGAAGAGAAGACGAAAAATGTGTGCAGTGTAGTGTTTGTTAAATTTGATAATAATGGATTATCATTTCTTTTGCTTATCCTCAACATATCTAAGTATTTGTTCAAAATATATGACACACAAGAAGTTTTAAGACAATGATCCTATGCATATACTCACTGACAAAACACATATACCAGTACATATGTAGCCACGTGAACTAATACTACACATTAAAAAGGGTTAGATATTATTGTGTTTTAGGCTGATTATCTGTCCCAGAAAGTGTGCTTGTAGAGCTAATATTGTGACTACTAGATCTCAGAGGATCTGAGGGTACAATGCCCCTCTAAGAGCAGCCTCAGAACAGAGCATGGATGTGTTTGACACATAAGCCTGTCAAACACTGCAAACAAAGATGCCTATTTATGGGCTGGCCCATAAATGTGCCCACCAGGTATTGCTGTCATAATTTAACCAATTTACTTCTTTAGGTGCAAATACCAGAGTTGTGAAGTAAACTGAAACTGGTGGGATACTCCCTTTTGCTCCCATCTCTGTAAGAGGGATGGTGGATATTATAAGAGATGTACTTTTATCTTTTATTCACTTCCCTGGACTAGTCAGGGGAGTTATTGCTCATATTATTTGCTTAATTTTAAGAAAATAATAATCAAAATGAATTTAGATTCATTCTTGATTGACTCAACATCCCATCTTAGGTAAAACTTATTTATTTCCTTAACACTCCTATCATGCTCAAAGGACTGTCAATTCACTACAATTGTTCATACCCCGATGTTATCAATGCCGATATGAAGATCAGTAATTACTGAAAATATATTTTTAGTTTCTATATATATTGCATAACCCAAATGTTCATAAAACTCTCATATTTGACCTGGGGTGTTTATATTTTTGTTCAGTGCATATCTAACAAAATGACACTTGGTACAATGAAAAGTAGTCTGTGTGCAGCTTATACAGCAGTGTAAATTTATTCTTCCCTCAAAATAACTCTATATACAGCCATTAATGTCTAAACCACCGGCAACAAAAGTGAGTTTTCTCTGGTTACTCCGGCTTCTTCTCACAGTCCAAAAACATGACCATTAGATTGATTGATCTCTCTGCATTCTCCTTAGTTGTGAGTACATAATGTGCCACTTATTTTCAGTTCAATTGAAATTTAAATTTAAAAAAATACTTTATTGATCCTAAAGGGAAATTAAATATTGTTGTAACTCAAATTAACAACAACAAAAAAAACAAACAGTTATTGTAGATAGTGGAAGAAAGGATCTGATGGAAATAGGGTTTGATCTAACTTTGTTTCTCCTGAAATCTACAATCATCTACTTTGATTGGTCTACACCAGGGGTGCCCAAAATCGGTCCTCGAGGCACACCTGGATCAAATGATGGCTCATTAGAAGGCCTAAGAAGAACATTGACATGCTGAAAAGGTTATTAGTACTACCAGGGAGAGAACTAAAACGTGCAGGATGCCGGCCCTCGAGGACCGACTTTGGGCACCACTGGTCTACACTCAGTACGCTTCTAAACTGCAGACAGGCAGGCCGCACTCTTTTACTACAGAGCAACATTGTAGATGTAGCGATGAACTGTGTTCACTGATGGTGGTTTTCTAAAGTGCTCCTATTGTATTCTGTTAAAGAATGTCGGTTTTTGATGCAGTGTCACCTGTGGGATTGAAGGTCACGGGTATTCAGTGTTTGTTTTGGGCCTTGTGGCTTAATTGCAGAGGTTTCTCCAGATTCTCTGAATCTTTTGATGATAATGTGGACTATAGACGATGAAATCTCTTAATTCCTTCCAATTACTCATTGAGAGATATTGTTGTTAAATTGTTGGAATATTTGCTCATGCCATCTTTGCTTGTGAATGAGTAAGCTCTCCATCCTTTTATCATGACACTCGACTGGACAATTAGATATAGCTTTGTAATGTACTAAGTCATCTTGATTGAGAGATG
The DNA here is from genome assembly GCF_002775205.1 of Xiphophorus maculatus. Classification (NCBI taxonomy): domain Eukaryota; kingdom Metazoa; phylum Chordata; class Actinopteri; order Cyprinodontiformes; family Poeciliidae; genus Xiphophorus; species Xiphophorus maculatus. Next base: position 34,126 of record NW_019369783.1, on the reverse strand, counting down.
GTTTCTTAAGTAAATGTTTAATTACAGTCTGTGGAAGGTGTCCATTTACTAAGGATAGATTAACCATGTCTAAAATGGGGGCAGTAATCAAAGGGAACACTTATTTAAAGAAGTTGGTTGGGACAGAAAGCTAAACTGATTCAAAACAGTCCACACATACATCACATTCTATAGTTACATTTAGTGCTATATCACTTAATGAGAATGAAGCAAGGGAGGGTTCCAACAATTTTATTTCCAATACAATCAATTTTATCCCATGAAGTCATTACTATGGAGAGCTGAAGGAATTGAAGACTCAAAAGAGCTATGAATAAATGTGCAAATTTGGCAACTGTACTGAAAAGAAACCTAGGATTATGCTTATTTTCCTCAGGTGTTTTGAAGCAGAGCCACTTCTAAAATCTGCAGGACACCGGCCTCAAGGCCTGGATTTGAGGACCCCTGGACTACAGATTTAATTGCGGCCTTCTGCTGTGTTTCTCTGAGATTCTGAGGAAAGTAAACATAGGACAGATTCTTTAAAAAGATTTTTACAGCATTGTCTTTGGAGATCTACAATAGTAAAAGTTTTACTCAGATTTGGAATACTGAAATGAAATAAGCTGAAAAGTTAGTAAAAATGATTGGACAACACAGGGTTATGGAGAAGTACTATGAGCTCTTCACACCCAATTCCATATGTCTGCACAAGGTCTAACATATGACAACAAGACTGGACAGGATTAAATGATTTGAGTAAATTGAGTCTGAGATAGAATTAATGGGTACATTTAGGCATTCACTCTCAGTGTTAATAAGAATGTTTAAGTCCCCCACCATAATGATCTTATCAAATAAAAAATCTGTGATACAATCTAAAAATTGAGAACAATGGCCTGTTCTCAAAAACAGCAAACAGGTGTTTTTTTTTTTTTTTTGACCTGTTTCAGGGTTTCCCCCAGTGTATTATAAGCCTGGCAGCCTGCTATGCTTTACTGCCCTTCCACCTGCCACCCTAATGTTGTTTTTGTTTTTAGAAAAATTTAAAAAAGAAGGAAAAAATCACTAAATTAAAAAAAATTTTAACCAGATTGCAAGGGTCTTTGTTGCTCTGAGCATTTCACTGGCGGAGCAAATTTATTCCTAAAAGATAGTTTTATAGTTGATGTATTTAAAGCCGGAGAGCGGAACAATCACACAGCTGGCCCCTCTCTGCATGTTGCCTCGCGCTCTGCCGCAGTTTCAAGTTTACCTCAGCCCCAGATTTTGTGCCTGCTTTCACTCAAACTGGACACAGGCTCACCTCTATGGATATGTACATGAAACCCCCATGAGGAATTATTTTTCTTTGGAGAACTGTACCTCAAGGTAAGAGTTTAAAACCCATCACGTTAGCTTTGTTTGTGCAGCTCCATGTGAACCGCAGGAATAACTTGTAGTCACGTTTTCAGAGGTGCGGGTTGAGGGAGTTGTGAGAATAATTTATCTTTCTGTGCGGTGTTTACATCTCAAGACGCTGCCCATGTGGCTCTGTCTTCCCTTGTAAAGTTTATGTTTGTGTTCCCGGTTGGCCGGAGCGTTAGTGGTTAACGAACCAGCGCTAACCTCATCATGCAGGTTCAGCCCAGTAAGAAGCTTTCGCACTCACCTCGTAGTCACGCATCACGCTGGTTTTATATTATTTTGTTACTATTAGTAATATTATTTTTCCGCTTACACGACGCATCAAACCACACCAAATGCTTTGCCTGATTAGTCAGCCAGAGTTAATGCGTGCAGCCGTGCAGAGATCTGAAAAACTTGTCCCATAAAGTTCCAGCAACAAAAGGAGGGGGATACCTTTGGTTGATGGAGGGGGGGCGAAGTAGAAGGAGAGGGGGTTTACCATACCACTAGAGTGTGGTCATCGTATTGCTAGGGGGGTCATCGTACCGCTAGGAGGGGGGGCAAGGAGAGGGGGTCATCGTACCACTGGGGGGGCAAAGGAGAAGAGGGGTCATTGTACCGCTAGGGCAGGGGGAGGAGAGGAGAGGCTCATCCAGCCGGCGCACCTCAGCCCGTTCCAGCCAGCGCACCTGTGCCCGTTCCAGCCGGCGCACAGAGCCCGTTCCAGCCGGCGCACCTCAGCCCGTTCCAGCCGGCGCACCTCAGCCCGTTCCAGCCGGCGCACTGTGCCCGTTCCAGCCGGCGCACCTGTGCCCATTCCAGCCGGCGCACCTGTGCCCGTTCCAGCCGGCGCACCTGAGCCCGTTCCAGCCGGCGCACCTGAGCCCGTTCCAGCCGGCGCACCTGAGCCCGTTCCAGCCGGCGCACCTGAGCCCGTTCCAGCCGGCGCACCTGCCGGCTTTCCCGAGCCTCATGCCACCGCTCAAGAGACTGCTCCAGCCCGACAGGCGGCCCCGGTTAGTGGGTTATCGGCCCCAGTTAGTGGGTCTTTTGTTCCCTCGTTGTTTCCCAGTGCTTCTTCCGAGTTTTCCAGTGCTTCTTCCGAGCTCCCTAGAATCTCCCATGAGTCCCCAGAGCTTCCTAGTGCCCCCTCTGAGCTTCTTAGTGTTGCCTCTGTGTCCCCTCCCAGTGTTTCCCAGTGTTCCTCATTGATTCCTAGTACCTCCTCAGAGTTTCCTTGTGCTCCCTCCTCTCCCTAGTATTTTCAGTGGTCCCTTGTCGCACTCTAGTGTTTATTCATCGCCCCCTACAAACCCTTTGTCCCCCCTCGTGCTCCACCCAAGCTCCCTAGAGCTCCTCCCGAGACCTCGCCTCCTTGTGCTCCTCTCGAGACTCCTCATCGCCGCTTTCGGGAGGCCCCTAAAGCTCCTCGCCGTCACCCTCAGCGCCGCAGACGTCCCCCGGACCTTCCCCCGTGGTTCCTGCCTCCGCGGATGTCCCCCGGACCTCCCTCGTGGTTCCCACCTTCGGCCCTGTGGATGCCCGCCAGACTTTCCCCGCGGGTTCCTTCTCCTGCGTCTCCGCCCACCCTGATGGGTTGTTTTCTGTTGTTTTTAGACTCTTGGCTCCTTTCTGCTCTGCGTCTCTGCCCACCCTGTTATGTTGTTTTTTGTTGTTTTGAACTCCGGCCCCCCGTCCAGCGCCCCTCCGCCCACCCTTGTGTGATTTTGTTTCTTGACTTTTTTTTTGGGGGGGGGCGTCTGGTAGCCGCCCTTGAGGGAGGGGTACTGTCGTGATCTGTGTTTTTCTGTGCATTTATTTCGAGGTCTCTGTGTCTGAGTCTCCGTGTTGTCCTGTCTCCCCTTGATTAGTTCCCAGGTGTGTCTCATTCCCTGATTACCTCCTGTGTATTTAGTGTCACCTGTGTCTCTGCGTCTTTGTCGGTCCTTGTCTAAGCTGTCGTTTCGTATTGCCTCTTTCGTCTGTGTGCCCAGTTTATCATCTAGTCCTTAGTGTAACCGATTGCTACCGGCATCGAGCCCTAGCTTCCACTCGGCCGTGCTGCCCGGTGTTTTTGGACTATGTTGGACTGTGTTATTCTGGACATTCATCATTAAAATCATTAATTTATTACATCCTGGGTCTAGAGTGTTCTGCCTCACCACCTCCACACCACCACTTCATGACAGAATATTGCTCTTTGAACTTTTTAAAAGTAAACTTGCCAGGTCCTTAAAATCTTACATTTAAAATTTAAAATCTTTTAATTTATGCTAAAACCATTTAATCAAATTGAGCAGCATCGATAATTTCAAACAAATGTTACATTTGTATATCTGTGGCCTGTGTTAAAATATTAGCATTTATGGGGTCCTGGAGGCACTGGGAGGCCTTATGGATCTGCTGACTTAATTTGGATTAAACAGAAGTGCAAATAATTAATATTCATTTTAAATGTATGTTTTGATTTGTTGTTTTAAGACTAGTTGTGGGTTTAAATATCATTTCACTGGCGATGTTTTCCCTTAACAGTAATATTTTTGTTATTATTGTCTAACATCTTTTAAAACAAAAACACGATAGACCGTCTCGGCGCCCCGACCCACCTGGCTCAGCAGGTTTTCTAGGGGAAACCCTGTTGTTTCACATTATTCTATAACTATTGATGGAACACAGTACATTTCAGGTATAGAGCAACAAGGGCATTCACAAGTGATTCAATTCTTTTGAACAGCTCTTTACTGTGAATGGTAGGACTCAAGTCTCAAACAGAGCTTTGTTTTCATGACTTATCTTAAAAATACAGCATGTCAACAGCTGTTATTTTTATTTAATTTAAAATGTTTAAGGAAAATGTTAAAGTAAAATAGATAAATACAATTGATAGAATGGATGGATAATTGTATATTTATTGGACCAGAAAGGGATTTTCTTTTTCTACCAAAGCAACTCCAGGCTACTTTTCTTTTATTATACTTCTAAATTACAAATAGCCTTAAAATGTTATTAATGAGTAGATTGTTCATGATTTTATTATGGTCAGTCACATTTACAAAACAGCCCCAGTCTTCTTATTAGCATGAACAAAGAAGACAACAATAAGTGAGCTAAGGAACTAATATTTTCATTCAGGTTGTATATTAATGTGTTCAGTGGGGCAATTTCTAGTTGGCATCATGAGGTGTTTGTTGGTGGACCCAAAATGCATACGTGGATCATATTGAATGTTTCTCTAGTGATATAACTGAAAACTAATAAATATCACAGTGAATAAAGGAAGCCAGAGGAGGAAATGAGGTATACTGAGGAGGGTGACTACTGAACAAGAAAAGGATGGCTGAAACTGGCTTCACGTGTGAGGGGAGACAGCAGAATGCAGACTGAGGAGACAGAAAGAGAGAGAGAGTGCTGAGGGGGCGAGGGAGATCACATAGGGGACTATGAAATATGAATCTAACACTAAAACATAACTAAACAGGAAACATAGTTAAACTAGAGTAATTAAGAATAACCAGACACAATAAATAAAGTAGAATCATCAAGAAAGGACTGTACAAAAGAAAAATAGGAACACAACTGATCTAATTAAAAAAAGGAGACTATGAAACATAGAATAATAAACAAACCTCAAAACAACCCAGGACCAGTTAGGTGGTCTGTGAATGTTTATTAAATGGGTTAAGTGGTCCTCAGTCGGAAAAAGTTTGAGGAACACTGATCTAGAACCACACAACAACTAATGGCATTTTGCTGTTTTATACAATTGTTATCAATACTGTACCAAGAGCGCATTGGGGCTGGCAAGTTGTTTTGCCATATAAATAATGGCAGAGAGACTCTATAGGCACCCTTCTGTCAAAATTTAATCGGAGTTTGATGGATGAGTAATTAAAGACCCTAATTAATTGATTGCTATTAACCCCCCCCCCCACCCTCCACCCCCTCACCCCCCACCCATCCCCACCCATCCCCCACTCCATCTGTTACGCCATCTGTTATTCCCGCTATGTGTTTTAAAAATAGTACAAGTATGAAAAAACATTGAGTTTTAAGAATAATACAATTAAAGTATGAAAAAACAATAAGTGTTAGATAATCTAGAATAATATAACATTATAGTATATTTAAATAGATTTGGGGTGTTGTAGTTACCTTTGGTTTTAAACAGAATATCTTCCTGATATGTGAAGCGGGAGATACGGTCCTACCATCTGTGTGAGGTGGGTTAAAAGCCCCTCAGGATGGTTCCCATGACCTCTGGTCACCACACGTGGCAAGCGTGATACTCTGTCTCCGGACAACTAATATCCAGTCAGGATATAGATCCGGTAGGTACAATTTAAAACATCACAGATTCGTTCTCTAGTTACCATGCTTATTGATTATCAGCTATCAGCGCCCAGATTCTACGCCCGAGAGGGGATCTTACCATCTGTGTGAGACGTTGTTGTAGTTACCTCTGGTTTTAAACAGAAGTGTGAGGTGGGTTAAAAGCCCCTCAGGATGATGACCTCTGATCACCATACTGGTTGACTATCAGCTATCAGCTCTCAGGATCTGCAGCACTCCATCTGTGTGCCAGTGGCACATGTGACCACTTGTGAGCAAATTAAAAAACACAGTACAATTAGAGCACAAAAAACAATAAGTGATCATCAGTATCAAGATTAATACATAGATTTTCACCTTTCCTAGATAAGTTTAGATTTATCCATGCCATCTGTGTATGTGTGTATGCGTGCGAGGTGTGTGTCGGCGTGTGGGGGTGTGTGCGTCCAGGCGCAATAATAAACACATACCTCTAAAGAAAACCTACAGTTTAACTGTTTTACTATATTATTTAGGGTAGCACGACTAGTCGGTGCTGACTATGAGTTTGTGATTTCCTTCATCGCTTAAATTTTAAACTCTTATAGATTGTCTTTTTCTGTAACACTTGCTTTTTTCTTTTGGGGTTTGTTGCACAAATTCAAATATATGCCGGCTATCAGCCAAAAATTCAATCAGTGAATTTGTGTTTTTTTCTTAAATACTCCCTCTCACCGAGACTTACTTACATCTTCTGACAACTAGCCCCACTTATAATAACATTGACTAAGTTTGCTATTGGTACACTTTACCTAAAATTAAAAATTAAACATACTCACTACACAACCACGCTCCAAGAGTTGCTCATAACATGGTGAATTGTTTTGTTACCTTAAAAATGATCTGCAGCTTTTGTTCCTTGATGCTGTCTGTTCACTAACAGACAGTAAACCTCTTGTGATCGATAAGCTTATAAATGATCAATGTGAAGCATCAGTATGCGCTAAAGAAGATCATATCAGTCAGATTAAGTAAAATATCATTATACTCAAAGCAATCAAAATTATATTTCTCTGAAAGGTCTATTTTTTTCTCAGGGAACTTAGACTGTATGAAAGGAATCAGTGAAATATACTATGAAATATTTAATCTGCTGCATTCCGATAATAAAACTTCAATTGTGAATTGAATGATTACATTGCATCTAGATACAAAAGAATCAACCGTTAATTAGTAATCATACTGACTAACAAGATCTGATCAAACAAGAAACTTGACTACCTCAAGGGATTCTCACATTGGAGAATAAACCGTCTGACTTTCTTTAGCCACTAAATTTAACCTTACCAAAGTTTTGCCTCGGAGCAAACAGGTACTGAGTTTGAAGCGGATCAGACGCCTTCAGCCATTTGCTAAAGCTAGACTCCGGCCTTCCTCACTGTAAAATAAAACATTAGACTTAAACAAAAAGTTCAAGCGAACATCACTTAATTATCGTCGACTTGTTGTTTGTACTCATCTTAAACAAGTGGCAGGAACATTCGGATATAAAAAAAAGCTTTATAAGTTAATCTATTTAAGTTGAGTCCATGCAACAAGTAAAATAAAATAAAAAGTGAATTATTTGAAAGTAATGAGGATTTTGGGTGGTAAAAGTTGAACATTTTAACATGTCCAGACACTACACCATTTCTGCTCAAGCAAACCAAAAGGTTTTGAACAGAACAACCCTGTCAAATAATGAGACCGTGAATCTTTAATCTATGTAGCAAATATATTGCTGCTGCTGCTGTAAGCAGAAAATAAAAGAAGTTTTACGGAGAATAATATTTTGGATGAGTTTAAGAATATTGTTTGCCAAAATCACACGGTGTAACTACACTTGTCTTTTATATGTAGCAGTAATTGAATCTTTTTCAGGCAATTGGTTTGTATAAATTAAAGTAAATACGGTCTATTTTCCTGCTCCACATACTTAGCTAACAATGTGCCAGTTAGCTTCCCAGTCTGAACCTCTGGGCAATGTCTTGATTCAGTCAAATTTTCTATCTTGTATCTCCTGAACTCTGATATTTTGCTCGCTGAATGGAGTATCGGGTTTCTCTTACTTTAACCCGCCCAACTTGCACCTGATTGGCATGTTAGCCTTTTGATTCCCTCCCAGCGAGGCGGTGCTTCACAAAGCAAACTGTTTGTCAAACTGTTGATCTGCCTCATGGCTGTTTTAGAAGATATGGTGACTGAGTTTTAGAGAGTACTACCCAGCTCATCTCCTTTCCACAGTTTTTTTCCCACTTAGTTCCACTACTGCAGTGGATTTTATAGTCAATGTTTAAAGCCAGCACAGAGTCTGAAGCGATGGAGGAAATTTACGTCAATATGGAACCTGATGGACAAACCGCATCTAGTCACACAGGTAAGAACAAAGTTACAGAGAAATCTAGCATGTAATGAATTCAATTTTGCTAAGGTTGAGGTTTTTGTTAAGGTTTGAGCAGCTTCTTTTTTTTCCTGCAGAGCTTTGACTGTCTAAACTGTTTTACAGGAAAGAGGAGGAAACCTGGACCTGAGTCAGAGGAGCAGCAGGAGTCTCCATCCGGTTGGTGAAAAACCTGAACTGTCCCTTTAAATGGGTTTAAAATTGCTCCTTTAAGAACAATGAACATTTCCTGTTGATCTTAGACCCCCCGCTGCTGGGTAGAAAGTGAAGTTTAATCACTGTGATTCATTTCTCAAAATGTGCTTTGCTGCTGGTGAAAAACCTGCAGCTAGATTCATCTCAGTTCTGGGTCGGCTTACGGATCAGAACCGGATTAACTCATGTTGATCCGCCTCTCTGTGTTTAACAGAGTTAAAGAAGAAGACTGAGAGTGATGATGATGATGATGATGTTAAAACTGGTGAGTTTTTACTCCCGTGTCTTCAAACTGGGTTTTTCTGACATGTTATGTAAATAGACTTGTGATAATGAGTAAATAACTTCTACACACTATCAGAATCACTCAACACGGTTGTATTGTTTTATGAGGTCTCTCCTGATATCATTAATCTGACCTGTTGATGATCCGCTGCTCTTCATGTTTAACAGGGTTTGAATCTGATTCAGATTCTTCAGGTGATGAAACTCGAGCTGGTGAGTTTAATGAATCAACTTCACAGACAGAATCAAGTCAAAGTCTGATTATTCAGAAACTCCCTGACTCTTCTTCTTCTTCTACAGACGATCCAGGAAGTTCTCAGTCTGAGAAGGTAACTATCACAGTAACCAACAGTAGAGGTTGCGCCAACTAGTCTTTGCTCTGCAATGACTTTTTATAGAGCTTGTTGACTAGTTACAATCATATGACTAAACTGATTTTCCCAAGAAAATGTAAGATGAACATTGGTGAGTTTGTCAGCTTGAGTTGTATAAAAATGTATATAATTTACCAAAGGGGTTCTGTAATAGGAGGTTTGCATGGCATGTAAAAAATAAAATAAAAAAATTCAGACAATATCCGAGTGTCAGACATGTTTTCACAACTTGTAGACTTCTCAATGCAGACTGTCACTTCCAGCTCTGACAGTAAACGTGTAGATATTGTAACGTAACCTGAGTTACAGGACTACCATAGGCTAGCATTCAGCGTTAGCTTTTGCTAATTGACAAATCATGTTCGTGCCAAACACCTAAACAAAACACTCGACATCATTATGTTCTTACATGGCCATCATCTGCGGATTAGAGATGAACAGTGGAAGCAGAACCTCCTTTTAGTCCCAGTCTTTACATAAATCCTGACATGTTCTGCTGGTAGGTTTCAGAGGAATCCTTCCTAAACTGACCTATGCAAACTGCAATTTTCTTAGGCAACGTCGCAGGGACATTGCCAAAGCAAAAATAAAAAGCATCCATGCAGCTCTGTTCTCCATCACCTGGCGAAAATGTATGTTTTTTTGAGCTACGGAGGGCATTTGATATACTGTGTTCCAGAGCACTGTATGACTTTGTAAAGTGACATTGCATCTATATTTTAGATATAAATTTACTGCAGAAAATGAAAGCCAAGTAGAAAATATGTCTAACCAATAATTGTCTGTTCTTTTTTCAGAAGGTTCCTGATTGGGTGAGTTGGACACTTAGGTTTTATTAGAAATATTCCATTTTGTTCCCGTGTTGGAATTTGCTTTGTGACTTTCTATCATTTCTCTGAACCTGTTTCCAGAGACAGAGCATCAAGCTGCTGAAGGAAAGTGGAGACACCAATGGAAAACCTGTAGCTGGAAAGGTTATGCAGAAATGTGCTCTGTGTACGTATGAAACCAAAAAGAAGCAGGAGAAGAAGTTCTTCCATCTGGCAGTCGCTGACGAGACCGATTGCATTAAAGTCATGGTATATGGAGAAGAACTATTTAATGAAGTTGAAAAGGGACGACTTTACCTTTTCATTAATGTGGAAGTGGATGTAGTGTATGGTGAGATGGTGATGAAGGTGACCAACCAGAGCAGAATCTCAAAGACCAACGGCATTAAAGTTCCCAAGACTCTGGAGCTGCAGAGTCCATTGTTTCCCATCGAGAAGATCCAATCCTTTAAGGAGAAAACAGCAGCGAGTGTTGAAGGAACTGTGATTGAGGTAAGTGATTACTGCTGATAGCAGGTTCACAGCAAGAGATTTGTGGCTCTCTGTGTTTTATTATGCCGCACTGAAAACATTCGATCGTTTCAAGGATTGGTTTATAATCACTTTTTTTTGGTCCTCAGATAAATGCCAGAAACTTGGTACCAAAGCAAATGCACACGAGTTCCAACTTGAAGATGAAACCGGTTCCATATGGATCAAGCTGTGGTGCAAAGAACAGCTGAGAGGAATGTCAGTGGGAGATGTGGTCAGAGTGACCAACCTGCGGACAAACCTTTACAATAAAATGGTGTCTCTGAGCTCCACCGACTTCACCAGAATTCATAAGGTACCGGTTATTATTCAGACTGCAGGAAATCCAGAGTGCAGAACGTTGCGTCTCTGTGTGACAGAGAACGTATAAATGTGAAGCGGAATTAAAATTATGCATTTTTATTTACTTTTTCCACATTCAAGATGAACGACTAATGAATGAATGAATATACTTTAAACAACATAAGACCTGGGTAGATGGGTGCCTGAAGCGACTGCCCTTTTGTTACATGAGAATAACAACATTATGAGGGGGGGGGAAAATCTCACACGGATTCATTGGAACTGAATAAAAACGATGCTTTGTAGGTTACAGAATATTATAAAGATCATTCGGGAATCTAAACATGTCAACTAATTTTATTCAGATAATTCAAGTGTTTGGTTACATGTGTATTAATTCATTATGATCCTGTTTCCCTGTTTGTGTCCAGATGAAAGCTGCTGCTGTCCAGAGTGTCACCATGCAGATTGTAGGGATCATAGAAGCGGGAAAGGAGCAGTCTGAGCTGGACGTGCTGATCAACGACAAGTCCAGATCCTTCTTCATCCATTCTTCTCTCCTGGCTAAGGTTTTTGGTGTCAGTCTGGATGACGACTTCAAGGACAGACTTGTGAAGAAAATCCCGTTTTCAGCCAAAGGAGAAATAAAACAAAACAAAATCCAGACTCTTAAAGCTGCAAGAGCCACCAAAACTTAACAGAACCAGAGCTTTTAAAGCTGAACGTGCTGTGGCCATTTATGATAACACAATTGAGTCAGAAGTGCAAGCAAATAAACCACCTGTTACCACCCACAACCTGGAAATTTTGGTTTTTGGAACAAAGAAGGCCGCGACAGAATGAGTCTTTTAAGTTAAAATCCTAAATGAGCTATTGGTGGAGAAACAACTTACCGTTAGGGATGCTCCGATCAAGTTTTCTGCTGCCGATTCCGATACCGATCACCAATGAGACCAATCTTTACCGATCACCTGGATTGACTGTTAATTTTTTGTTTTAGATGTAAATGCTACCATCTGACAAAATTAAGAAATTATCCGGCAATAAATTTACCTAACTTAGGCATAAAAAAATGCTAAATTCATGCAGGCACAATACAGCAGCTATTCAATCAAAAGGGCAACTGAAAAAACCTCCAGTCAGTAAAATAATATTTAACAGTAAGGCTCTCAGTTCCATAAATTATTAGTCAAATAAATCTGCCTATATCAAATAATGACAAGTAATAAAGGATGCATTCATTCAAAGTCAAACGCAGGCTGCATCAAAATAAACAATCTTTCGTGAGTGCTGATTAATGCTGGCTCTGATTGGTTATTTGTTCTGCAGAACACAGGAGGAGATTTATTATTTTTTTCAGAGATTATCTGTCTTTTGTTAGGACAGTGAAAGTTTTAATACATATCTAAAATATTTTCTTTTTTTTTTTTAAGTTACGTGCCGCAGCTTTAAGCAGATTTCATTCATTCCAGAGTTCAATCAGCGAGATTATTCATTTTGTGGTGATCCTAGTCTAAGAAAGAAAGAAACAAAGAAAGAAAGCAGCAAATGTACATGTTGGTTCCCCTGAAAATACGGATAAATTCAGTCATTGTAGGGTTAAAGTAATTTGAAGAGGGAGAAGCGTATAAACAAGTCAATGACGAGTCAATGACATGATGCATTCTGCATTTTTTAACTCGGTTAACTTAACGTTTTGTTTTTTTACTGACTTTAATACATTTAAATCGCTACGTTGTTTGATAAGTAGAATGGAAATGACTTTTTTTGGAAACGGTCTTGTAAATTAGCGTTTTATAAATCAACTGAATTGAATTAAGAAATTTGACCATCGGATTGGACTGAAGAGAAATGATGAGCAATGTTTTATGGGTTTTATAAAGCAAAGATTGGTATTTTTGTAACATCAAAAGTTCATTTTGAGGCAAAACTAAGAAATTTATAAAAATTTCAAATGGCATTTTCCTACATACCGTTGCCTGGTGTTTTAACAGGTAAAGGTTGTCAAAAACTATGATCTTAAATTTTATTTACAAAGCAATTTTCAAAGATATAAGTCTTAATATTCTGTACAACATCATTCACAGGTTACAAATACTAAAAAAGTCAAGCATCAGAATCACTAAAAACTCATGACAAAAAAAACTTGTGACAACAATCTTGCTCCTGAATTTGGGTCAGAAAAATAAAGCTAGAGAAGCAAACTCTTTCACAATTTAGATTTACAGATTCACAGGAAAAGCTACGTTTTCAACAACTATATAGATTTAGAAAAACAAAAAAACAAATTTTAGGCATAACTATTGTATTTTACCTGCCTCAGGGGCTTTGTTGGATCACTTTATGTAGCATGATTTAGTAGTAGCATCATGTAATATGATATTCACAGAGTGCAACATCAGTGTTTGGAATAAGTTTCGTATCTTTAATGGCAGGAAACATCATTTTTTACATCAGTGGGATGTTAAAAGTCTTGTATCTAAACATCTTATGGGTTGGTTTTTATTGTTTCCTTATTTATTGTTTCCTTAAAACTGTTTAAGGAGTGTTGATTTCATCCAAAATTTTAAGAGATTATAAAGGATTTAAAGCTAAAAAACCCACAATGAAAATGTGCTACACGGCATGCATTTGAAGCTTTGACCCAACACAGGGCAGGCTGTATACTGCGATGGAGATATTTGTCTCTTTAAAGATCTGTTCCAGGATCTTTGACACCTTTGACCACAGCAGCTGGTCCAGGCCACAGCCAATTCTGAGGGAGGAGATACGAGATAAACAAATTGATTAATTATTCCCAATAAAGAAGAAGATTTAAGGGTATTTATTATAGTCATTTATTCACAGTAGTTCCTACAAACCGAGGTATTGATATTCTATTGACACCATTTTCTAAGCAGTGAGATTTCATGTCTTCCAGACTCTGTCTTAGGCTGACATACGTGGGTTTCTGGCTGGGTTTTTTTCTTTGTGATCTGAGACACATAATAGGAAAGATACAGTTACCAGATTAAATAATGAAACAGGTTTTGGTCCTATGCAGTATAATTGTGGTATGTTTACCAGCTAGTAGATGAAACGTTGATCATGTGTCAGGACAGCACACTGCCCCGGCAGCTTCTCTATTAGGACATAAAAAAAAAATACAAAACAGGATATGATTTAGCACTTGCTGTTGAAATCAGACATTTGAATGAACATAAAACATTTTTTCCAAAACAAAGATTTTAGTAACTAGTCTGACTCACTCTGCTTCTTTAACTCTGAGACTCGACCAAACTTCTTCTTGAACATCACCGCTATGCCTGCTCCCATGCGACAGTCTTCACTGATGCAGTGGGCCAAGGATTCATCGCGTGGACAGGAGAACAAATCTCCGGTGACATACTTTAATATCCAGTTGGTTGATTGATAGAGTTCCTCAGTTTTGCCCATGTTCATACTTTCTTCAAGCGCAATTTGGAGAAAACTATAACCACAAAGTACCAAGTCGGTAACGGCGCTTACTACAGCCTTGCTTATCCCCTCTACATATGGCCCCACACTAGGCTGTGTCTGTTTATGCCTTAAAGCACCACCCACTTTAGCTGAATTTTTTTCCAAATTTGTCCGGGGGTTGTTAGTCCCAGTAAACTACAAAAAGCTGGATTTTCTGTTTACCATAAAATGAACTTTTGATGTTACAAAAATACCAATCTTTGCTTTATAAAACCCATAAAACATTGCTCATCATTTCTCTTCAGTCCAATCCGATGGTCAAATTTCTTAATTCAATTCAGTTGATTTATAAAACGCTAATTTACAAGACCGTTTCCAAAAAAAGTCATTTCCATTCTACTTATCAAACAACGTAGCGATTTAAATGTATTAAAGTCAGTAAAAAAACAAAACGTTAAGTTAACCGAGTTAAAAAATGCAGAATGCATCATGTCACTGACTCGTCATTGACTTGTTTATACGCTTCTCCCTCTTCAAATTACTTTAACCCTACAATGACTGAATTTATCCGTATTTTCAGGGGAACCAACATGTACATTTGCTGCTTTCTTTCTTTGTTTCTTTCTTTCTTAGACTAGGATCACCACAAAATGAATAATCTCGCTGATTGAACTCTGGAATGAATGAAATCTGCTTAAAGCTGCGGCACGTAACTTAAAAAAAAAAAAGAAAATATTTTAGATATGTATTAAAACTTTCACTGTCCTAACAAAAGACAGATAATCTCTGAAAAAAATAATAAATCTCCTCCTGTGTTCTGCAGAACAAATAACCAATCAGAGCCAGCATTAATCAGCACTCACGAAAGATTGTTTATTTTGATGCAGCCTGCGTTTGACTTTGAATGAATGCATCCTTTATTACTTGTCATTATTTGATATAGGCAGATTTATTTGACTAATAATTTATGGAACTGAGAGCCTTACTGTTAAATATTATTTTACTGACTGGAGGTTTTTTCAGTTGCCCTTTTGATTGAATAGCTGCTGTATTGTGCCTGCATGAATTTAGCATTTTTTTATGCCTAAGTTAGGTAAATTTATTGCCGGATAATTTCTTAATTTTGTCAGATGGTAGCATTTACATCTAAAACAAAAAATTAACAGTCAATCCAGGTGATCGGTAAAGATTGGTCTCATTGGTGATCGGTATCGGAATCGGCAGCAGAAAACTTGATCGGAGCATCCCTAACGGTAAGTTGTTTCTCCACCAATAGCTCATTTAGGATTTTAACTTAAAAGACTCATTCTGTCGCGGCCTTCTTTGTTCCAAAAACCAAAATTTCCAGGTTGTGGGTGGTAACAGGTGGTTTATTTGCTTGCACTTCTGACTCAATTGTGTTATCATAAATGGCCACAGCACGTTCAGCTTTAAAAGCTCTGGTTCTGTTAAGTTTTGGTGGCTCTTGCAGCTTTAAGAGTCTGGATTTTGTTTTGTTTTATTTCTCCTTTGGCTGAAAACGGGATTTTCTTCACAAGTCTGTCCTTGAAGTCGTCATCCAGACTGACACCAAAAACCTTAGCCAGGAGAGAAGAATGGATGAAGAAGGATCTGGACTTGTCGTTGATCAGCACGTCCAGCTCAGACTGCTCCTTTCCCGCTTCTATGATCCCTACAATCTGCATGGTGACACTCTGGACAGCAGCAGCTTTCATCTGGACACAAACAGGGAAACAGGATCATAATGAATTAATACACATGTAACCAAACACTTGAATTATCTGAATAAAATTAGTTGACATGTTTAGATTCCCGAATGATCTTTATAATATTCTGTAACCTACAAAGCATCGTTTTTATTCAGTTCCAATGAATCCGTGTGAGATTTTCCCCCCCCCTCATAATGTTGTTATTCTCATGTAACAAAAGGGCAGTCGCTTCAGGCACCCATCTACCCAGGTCTTATGTTGTTTAAAGTATATTCATTCATTCATTAGTCGTTCATCTTGAATGTGGAAAAAGTAAATAAAAATGCATAATTTTAATTCCGCTTCACATTTATACGTTCTCTGTCACACAGAGACGCAACGTTCTGCACTCTGGATTTCCTGCAGTCTGAATAATAACCGGTACCTTATGAATTCTGGTGAAGTCGGTGGAGCTCAGAGACACCATTTTATTGTAAAGGTTTGTCCGCAGGTTGGTCACTCTGACCACATCTCCCACTGACATTCCTCTCAGCTGTTCTTTGCACCACAGCTTGATCCATATGGAACCGGTTTCATCTTCAAGTTGGAACTCGTGTGCATTTGCTTTGGTACCAAGTTTCTGGCATTTAATCTGAGGACCAAAAAAAAGTGATTATAAACCAATCCTTGAAACGATCGAATGTTTTCAGTGCGGCATAATAAAACACAGAGAGCCACAAATCTCTTGCTGTGAACCTGCTATCAGCAGTAATCACTTACCTCAATCACAGTTCCTTCAACACTCGCTGCTGTTTTCTCCTTAAAGGATTGGATCTTCTCGATGGGAAACAATGGACTCTGCAGCTCCAGAGTCTTGGGAACTTTAATGCCGTTGGTCTTTGAGATTCTGCTCTGGTTGGTCACCTTCATCACCATCTCACCATACACTACATCCACTTCCACATTAATGAAAAGGTAAAGTCGTCCCTTTTCAACTTCATTAAATAGTTCTTCTCCATATACCATGACTTTAATGCAATCGGTCTCGTCAGCGACTGCCAGATGGAAGAACTTCTTCTCCTGCTTCTTTTTGGTTTCATACGTACACAGAGCACATTTCTGCATAACCTTTCCAGCTACAGGTTTTCCATTGGTGTCTCCACTTTCCTTCAGCAGCTTGATGCTCTGTCTCTGGAAACAGGTTCAGAGAAATGATAGAAAGTCACAAAGCAAATTCCAACACGGGAACAAAATGGAATATTTCTAATAAAACCTAAGTGTCCAACTCACCCAATCAGGAACCTTCTGAAAAAAGAACAGACAATTATTGGTTAGACATATTTTCTACTTGGCTTTCATTTTCTGCAGTAAATTTATATCTAAAATATAGATGCAATGTCACTTTACAAAGTCATACAGTGCTCTGGAACACAGTATATCAAATGCCCTCCGTAGCTCAAAAAAACATACATTTTCGCCAGGTGATGGAGAACAGAGCTGCATGGATGCTTTTTATTTTTGCTTTGGCAATGTCCCTGCGACGTTGCCTAAGAAAATTGCAGTTTGCATAGGTCAGTTTAGGAAGGATTCCTCTGAAACCTACCAGCAGAACATGTCAGGATTTATGTAAAGACTGGGACTAAAAGGAGGTTCTGCTTCCACTGTTCATCTCTAATCCGCAGATGATGGCCATGTAAGAACATAATGATGTCGAGTGTTTTGTTTAGGTGTTTGGCACGAACATGATTTGTCAATTAGCAAAAGCTAACGCTGAATGCTAGCCTATGGTAGTCCTGTAACTCAGGTTACGTTACAATATCTACACGTTTACTGTCAGAGCTGGAAGTGACAGTCTGCATTGAGAAGTCTACAAGTTGTGAAAACATGTCTGACACTCGGATATTGTCTGAATTTTTTTATTTTATTTTTTACATGCCATGCAAACCTCCTATTACAGAACCCCTTTGGTAAATTATATACATTTTTATACAACTCAAGCTGACAAACTCACCATGTTCATCTTACATTTTCTTGGGAAAATCAGTTTAGTCATATGATTGTAACTAGTCAACAAGCTCTATAAAAAGTCATTGCAGAGCAAAGACTAGTTGGCGCAACCTCTACTGTTGGTTACTGTGATAGTTACCTTCTCAGACTGAGAACTTCCTGGATCGTCTGTAGAAGAAGAAGAAGAGTCAGGGAGTTTCTGAATAATCAGACTTTGACTTGATTCTGTCTGTGAAGTTGATTCATTAAACTCACCAGCTCGAGTTTCATCACCTGAAGAATCTGAATCAGATTCAAACCCTGTTAAACATGAAGAGCAGCGGATCATCAACAGGTCAGATTAATGATATCAGGAGAGACCTCATAAAACAATACAACCGTGTTGAGTGATTCTGATAGTGTGTAGAAGTTATTTACTCATTATCACAAGTCTATTTACATAACATGTCAGAAAAACCCAGTTTGAAGACACGGGAGTAAAAACTCACCAGTTTTAACATCATCATCATCATCATCACTCTCAGTCTTCTTCTTTAACTCTGTTAAACACAGAGAGGCGGATCAACATGAGTTAATCCGGTTCTGATCCGTAAGCCGACCCAGAACTGAGATGAATCTAGCTGCAGGTTTTTCACCAGCAGCAAAGCACATTTTGAGAAATGAATCACAGTGATTAAACTTCACTTTCTACCCAGCAGCGGGGGGTCTAAGATCAACAGGAAATGTTCATTGTTCTTAAAGGAGCAATTTTAAACCCATTTAAAGGGACAGTTCAGGTTTTTCACCAACCGGATGGAGACTCCTGCTGCTCCTCTGACTCAGGTCCAGGTTTCCTCCTCTTTCCTGTAAAACAGTTTAGACAGTCAAAGCTCTGCAGGAAAAAAAAGAAGCTGCTCAAACCTTAACAAAAACCTCAACCTTAGCAAAATTGAATTCATTACATGCTAGATTTCTCTGTAACTTTGTTCTTACCTGTGTGACTAGATGCGGTTTGTCCATCAGGTTCCATATTGACGTAAATTTCCTCCATCGCTTCAGACTCTGTGCTGGCTTTAAACATTGACTATAAAATCCACTGCAGTAGTGGAACTAAGTGGGAAAAAAACTGTGGAAAGGAGATGAGCTGGGTAGTACTCTCTAAAACTCAGTCACCATATCTTCTAAAACAGCCATGAGGCAGATCAACAGTTTGACAAACAGTTTGCTTTGTGAAGCACCGCCTCGCTGGGAGGGAATCAAAAGGCTAACATGCCAATCAGGTGCAAGTTGGGCGGGTTAAAGTAAGAGAAACCCGATACTCCATTCAGCGAGCAAAATATCAGAGTTCAGGAGATACAAGATAGAAAATTTGACTGAATCAAGACATTGCCCAGAGGTTCAGACTGGGAAGCTAACTGGCACATTGTTAGCTAAGTATGTGGAGCAGGAAAATAGACCGTATTTACTTTAATTTATACAAACCAATTGCCTGAAAAAGATTCAATTACTGCTACATATAAAAGACAAGTGTAGTTACACCGTGTGATTTTGGCAAACAATATTCTTAAACTCATCCAAAATATTATTCTCCGTAAAACTTCTTTTATTTTCTGCTTACAGCAGCAGCAGCAATATATTTGCTACATAGATTAAAGATTCACGGTCTCATTATTTGACAGGGTTGTTCTGTTCAAAACCTTTTGGTTTGCTTGAGCAGAAATGGTGTGTAGTGTCTGGACATGTTAAAATGTTCAACTTTTACCACCCAAAATCCTCATTACTTTCAAATAATTCACTTTTTATTTTATTTTACTTGTTGCATGGACTCAACTTAAATAGATTAACTTATAAAGCTTTTTTTTATATCCGAATGTTCCTGCCACTTGTTTAAGATGAGTACAAACAACAAGTCGACGATAATTAAGTGATGTTCGCTTGAACTTTTTGTTTAAGTCTAATGTTTTATTTTACAGTGAGGAAGGCCGGAGTCTAGCTTTAGCAAATGGCTGAAGGCGTCTGATCCGCTTCAAACTCAGTACCTGTTTGCTCCGAGGCAAAACTTTGGTAAGGTTAAATTTAGTGGCTAAAGAAAGTCAGACGGTTTATTCTCCAATGTGAGAATCCCTTGAGGTTGTCAAGTTTCTTGTTTGATCAGATCTTGTTAGTCAGTATGATTACTAATTAACGGTTGATTCTTTTGTATCTAGATGCAATGTAATCATTCAATTCACAATTGAAGTTTTATTATCGGAATGCAGCAGATTAAATATTTCATAGTATATTTCACTGATTCCTTTCATACAGTCTAAGTTCCCTGAGAAAAAAAAAAGACCTTTCAGAGAAATATAATTTTGATTGCTTTGAGTATAATGATATTTTACTTAATCTGACTGATATGATCTTCTTTAGCGCATACTGATGCTTCACATTGATCATTTATAAGCTTATCGATCACAAGAGGTTTACTGTCTGTTAGTGAACAGACAGCATCAAGGAACAAAAGCTGCAGATCATTTTTAAGGTAACAAAACAATTCACCATGTTATGAGCAACTCTTGGAGCGTGGTTGTGTAGTGAGTATGTTTAATTTTTAATTTTAGGTAAAGTGTACCAATAGCAAACTTAGTCAATGTTATTATAAGTGGGGCTAGTTGTCAGAAGATGTAAGTAAGTCTCGGTGAGAGGGAGTATTTAAGAAAAAAACACAAATTCACTGATTGAATTTTTGGCTGATAGCCGGCATATATTTGAATTTGTGCAACAAACCCCAAAAGAAAAAAGCAAGTGTTACAGAAAAAGACAATCTATAAGAGTTTAAAATTTAAGCGATGAAGGAAATCACAAACTCATAGTCAGCACCGACTAGTCGTGCTACCCTAAATAATATAGTAAAACAGTTAAACTGTAGGTTTTCTTTAGAGGTATGTGTTTATTATTGCGCCTGGACGCACACACCCCCACACGCCGACACACACCTCGCACGCATACACACATACACAGATGGCATGGATAAATCTAAACTTATCTAGGAAAGGTGAAAATCTATGTATTAATCTTGATACTGATGATCACTTATTGTTTTTTGTGCTCTAATTGTACTGTGTTTTTTAATTTGCTCACAAGTGGTCACATGTGCCACTGGCACACAGATGGAGTGCTGCAGATCCTGAGAGCTGATAGCTGATAGTCAACCAGTATGGTGATCAGAGGTCATCATCCTGAGGGGCTTTTAACCCACCTCACACTTCTGTTTAAAACCAGAGGTAACTACAACAACGTCTCACACAGATGGTAAGATCCCCTCTCGGGCGTAGAATCTGGGCGCTGATAGCTGATAATCAATAAGCATGGTAACTAGAGAACGAATCTGTGATGTTTTAAATTGTACCTACCGGATCTATATCCTGACTGGATATTAGTTGTCCGGAGACAGAGTATCACGCTTGCCACGTGTGGTGACCAGAGGTCATGGGAACCATCCTGAGGGGCTTTTAACCCACCTCACACAGATGGTAGGACCGTATCTCCCGCTTCACATATCAGGAAGATATTCTGTTTAAAACCAAAGGTAACTACAACACCCCAAATCTATTTAAATATACTATAATGTTATATTATTCTAGATTATCTAACACTTATTGTTTTTTCATACTTTAATTGTATTATTCTTAAAACTCAATGTTTTTTCATACTTGTACTATTTTTAAAACACATAGCGGGAATAACAGATGGCGTAACAGATGGAGTGGGGGATGGGTGGGGGATGGGTGGGGGGGTGAGGGGGTGGAGGGTGGGGGGGGGGGGGGTTAATAGCAATCAATTAATTAGGGTCTTTAATTACTCATCCATCAAACTCCGATTAAATTTTGACAGAAGGGTGCCTATAGAGTCTCTCTTGTGTTGTTTTTGTCTCATGCAAACTTTGCTTTAATTCTACTTTTCTCTATTTAATCATAAGAAATCATAGTCAGTCAGAGAGAGTCATGAAACAGGAAAAGCAGGTTTCCTGGAAAAAGAGGAAGTAAGTTCCAGCCTGCAGATTTATAAAAATAGCTGAGACTATTCCTTATTTTAAATCATGAAAGTTTAAAGAATGAAATCTAAACATTTTGGTAATTTGATAAGATTCAAAGTAAAATACTTATATTAATATTGGTTTACTTGTAATAATATTTACACGAACATTTGTGGGAACACTTACAAGAAAAACAAGTAACTGTAACTTTGGCATCAAATAATTAGAATCATGTATTATTCTTGGTTTCTTTTCAGAAAAACATCTGTAATAACTCACATTAGGATTATAATAAGTATAATTAATAAGTTATGGTTATAAAATCATAAATGAATGATAAATCAGAGAAGCTGAAGAAAATAAATGTGATATAAGTTATGGTTATAAAATTATAAATGAATGCTAAATCAGAGAAGCTAAAGAAAATAAATGTGATATAAATGTGATTTTGACATTGAACTTGAAATGGTGTAAAAGGTGTAACTGCAATTAAACATCACTGATATGTTGGAGGTAGAGAGTAGGTGAAAGGTGAAAGGCAAGGAACTAACAGGAGAGCAGAGATGATCAACGCCTTATTTAGAGAGTAGGTGAAAGGTTGTGCAGGCAATGGACATAGGAGGTTGAGCAACCCTGAGACATTAGCACAGACATCAGGAAATGTCTGTAAGACAGTGATGGATATGAGATCATCTGTCTAAGCAGTCAGAAACCCTATAAAAGGTGGGTGCAAAAGAGGAACCGTTCGTTGGATCCTCCGGGCAGCTTCGAGCCAAGAGATGGACAAAGAACTCTGCAGCTGAAGAAGAGCCGGGGCCACGGAGCCGAAGACTGTCCGGCCATGGGGACCAACCCGTCAGCCCCACAACCTGTGGCTTCAAATCGCACTTCTCTCATCGGCTGGGTTCAGACCCCAAAGACAAAGATGAAGACAAAGGCAAAGACAAAGAAGAAGAACTGGTGCCTTCCTTCCTGCCAGCACCAAGTCCTGTGTGACCTCACCATCCATGCGGAGAGGAGGCTCATCAGACCTACAGAGATTCCTGCCTTCGCTGATCAACATCTTCCTCCTGCTGCAACACCTTCTTCATCATCAGACCTGCGGAGATCCTGGCCTTCATCGATCGGCGTCTTCCTCCTGCTGCAACACCTTCTTCATCATCAGACCTGCGGAGATCCTGGCCTTCATCGATCGGCGTCTTCCTCCTGCTGCAGCACCTTCTTCGTCGTCGTGCCAGGTCTGGGGTTCGAGGCGCCAGGCTCCGTCCGTCTCTCTCAAAGGTTCCTTTTTTAGTTTTCAGTGTCAGCAGTAGGGAAAGATAGACTAGATGATTGATTTTACTTATTTGATTATTTCTGCTACTGAATTAAGCTGTACTGACCCTTGCAAAAATGCCTTACTAATAAAATATTTAGCATAAAGAAAATCTAAAAGATGTTGTGGACATTCAGTTAATGAGTCACCTTAAAGTTCTTTGATGGTTGTAAAATAGCTGTGATGTTTGATTCTGGAGAGGAAAAAGTTTAAAATGTTTTTAGGTTGCTGGTAGCCCAAATTTAAAACAACATCCTTGGGACTCGCCCGAGTCACTAAAACCTACCTGGTTCAATAACAAATGCAAGTTGTAAAATAGAGAACGAGCGACCGTTAACAGGTGTGCTCTGTGAAACTAGTTGGCTGTAGGCTGCTCAGTCTGGCTAATTCACAGAGGGAAGAAGGGTGAGACACCTGGATGTAGGCCGTTAAAAATCAGGTGAATCGTTTCTCGAAACCAGCTTAAACAGAGTTTACTTCAGTTCTGGACAGGGTAAATCCCGGCAGATTTAGGAAACTCAATTAACCCGTTAGATGGAGAGCTGGTAGCACATCTCCCCTCTCAGAAGAGGAAGCAGAGAGTGAGACAGTAGAGACAGAAAGGAGGGGGGGGGTGTTGCGCAACAACAAGTGGCGCCCAACGTGGGGCACGACTAACGAAGTAGGAGGGCCCTATGCCAAGTCAGTGAAAACAGATGTGAGGATCTGAATAGCTCACTTGGTTTGTTAACTCTTAGGGAATAGAGTTAATGGTGACTGATAAGGCCGTCAGTCACAACCCTTGCATTAACTGTATGGCATACAGGTGAGGGAAAGCTTCTACTGAGGATAAATGACCGGATCCAGACAGTGAAGCTAGTAGCCAACATAGTCTAGACCCATCCCTGCTCAAGAGCGCAAAGAGAGGCTTTGGGGGATAGACAACTCGAACCGACAGAGAGACGGAGTGATGGATGATCACTTCGAGGAGGAAAATCTGGGGAAGAAACCGGAGGAAGCCGGCCGTCCAGATCGTTTGGAAAAGGAGGAGACCTCAACAGAACTGCATCAACTTTCTGCACAGCTACCCAGGGCACCCAGGACAGCGGATGGAAGGTTTGTTCATCAAGAGCACAGTCCCATGGGGTTCAGTCTGCATGGATGTAGCAGAGCCAATGGGGACAACAGGAAAGAGAGGTGAGAAGTACCTCTTGATGCTGATGGACACAGTGACAACTGCTAGAAGAGCAGGTCTTCCCCTGCAGAGGAACTCCGTTCACGTCACAGAAAGCAGGGAGGCGAAGACACTTCTCCTTTTTGCTCAGAGGAGGAAAAGGGAAGTTGCAGCTCAAAGTGTCACTGAAAACAGGGCAGAGAGTTTGGATTAAAGCTCAAGATCGGCCTGCAGCTACGGGGATCAAGCTGAGATTCAACGCCCAAGATTTTGTAAAGTAAGTACTGAACTTCAACACAGTACTACTGATGAAGAAAGGGGTCCATGAGGAAGCAGTGCTCAAGCCAGTTCTTAGCTACAGCGAACCAGAACATTATGAGAAGATGGCCAGAGAATCAAGCACCATGCCATCCTACAGTAGACTGGCCACTATTACAGGAAGGTTGCCGTTCAAAGAACAACTTCAAGGCTTTGGACTGGGAGGGCCGTGAAGAAATTGGACTATGCTAAAGTAGAACTCCTGTCACAACCTGATGGATTAAAATGGAAAAGGATCATGATTATGGATAAAGCGTCATGATGCTTATGCTTTTTGCTTTGCTCTGCTGAACAGCCAGAATTTTTTTTTTTTTTTTGAGGCCTTCTGTCTCAGCCCATCTTCCCTAAAGAACCATCCCACATCCTGAAGAACTGACAGTTCATCCAGCGAAGGTTCCTGTAGAAGAATCAAAGCGATCCAAGTTTTCTTCGACATTCATCACCTCATGGGGGAAATCAAAACTCCAAGGAGGGGGTGTCAAGAGAAGTGGAGTTTTGATGACTACACTGAGCCCTCTGTGACAACTGAGGATGAAGAATCTGCATCTTCACATCCCAGACGAACATCTTCTCTTTCCAGGGGATGAGGACGGCGAACTGCAGGAGGGTGATGGACTCCCAGCATGTGAAAGGTCTGACCTCGTGGAGGGGGTGTCAAGAAAATCTGAGCTCATCCCACTTCCCCATGCTGGAGATTTTAGTTTAACAGTAATAATAAATAAAGTTATCTTTAAAATGAATCACTCAAGTGACATCAAGGCCCAACCGTAGACTTAAGTGTCAATAAAGTTAGTTTAACAGTAATAATAAATAAAGTTATCTTTAAAATGAATCACTCAAGTGATATCTAGGCCCAACAGTAGACTTAAGTGTCAATAAAATAAATCTGGTTGTGTGTGTTGTTTTTGTCTCATGCAAACTTTGCTTTAATTCTACTTTTCTCTATTTAATCATAAGAAATCATAGTCAGTCAGAGAGAGTCATGAAACAGGAAAAGCAGGTTTCCTGGAAAAAGAGGAAGTAAGTTCCAGCCTGCAGATTTATAAAAATAGCTGAGACTATTCCTTATTTTAAATCATGAAAGTTTAAAGAATGAAATCTAAACATTTTGGTAATTTGATAAGATTCAAAGTAAAATACTTATATTAATATTGGTTTACTTGTAATAATATTTACACGAACATTTGTGGGAACACTTACAAGAAAAACAAGTAACTGTAACTTTGGCATCAAATAATTAGAATCATGTATTATTCTTGGTTTCTTTTCAGAAAAACATCTGTAATAACTCACATTAGGATTATAATAAGTATAATTAATAAGTTATGGTTATAAAATCATAAATGAATGATAAATCAGAGAAGCTGAAGAAAATAAATGTGATATAAGTTATGGTTATAAAATTATAAATGAATGCTAAATCAGAGAAGCTAAAGAAAATAAATGTGATATAAATGTGATTTTGACATTGAACTTGAAATGGTGTAAAAGGTGTAACTGCAATTAAACATCACTGATATGTTGGAGGTAGAGAGTAGGTGAAAGGTGAAAGGCAAGGAACTAACAGGAGAGCAGAGATGATCAACGCCTTATTTAGAGAGTAGGTGAAAGGTTGTGCAGGCAATGGACATAGGAGGTTGAGCAACCCTGAGACATTAGCACAGACATCAGGAAATGTCTGTAAGACAGTGATGGATATGAGATCATCTGTCTAAGCAGTCAGAAACCCTATAAAAGGTGGGTGCAAAAGAGGAACCGTTCGTTGGATCCTCCGGGCAGCTTCGAGCCAAGAGATGGACAAAGAACTCTGCAGCTGAAGAAGAGCCGGGGCCACGGAGCCGAAGACTGTCCGGCCATGGGGACCAACCCGTCAGCCCCACAACCTGTGGCTTCAAATCGCACTTCTCTCATCGGCTGGGTTCAGACCCCAAAGACAAAGATGAAGACAAAGGCAAAGACAAAGAAGAAGAACTGGTGCCTTCCTTCCTGCCAGCACCAAGTCCTGTGTGACCTCACCATCCATGCGGAGAGGAGGCTCATCAGACCTACAGAGATTCCTGCCTTCGCTG
Organism: Xiphophorus maculatus; assembly: GCF_002775205.1. Classification (NCBI taxonomy): domain Eukaryota; kingdom Metazoa; phylum Chordata; class Actinopteri; order Cyprinodontiformes; family Poeciliidae; genus Xiphophorus; species Xiphophorus maculatus. The sequence continues at coordinate 7,531 of NW_019369783.1, read as the reverse complement.
ATCAACATCTTCCTCCTGCTGCAACACCTTCTTCATCATCAGACCTGCGGAGATCCTGGCCTTCATCGATCGGCGTCTTCCTCCTGCTGCAACACCTTCTTCATCATCAGACCTGCGGAGATCCTGGCCTTCATCGATCGGCGTCTTCCTCCTGCTGCAGCACCTTCTTCGTCGTCGTGCCAGGTCTGGGGTTCGAGGCGCCAGGCTCCGTCCGTCTCTCTCAAAGGTTCCTTTTTTAGTTTTCAGTGTCAGCAGTAGGGAAAGATAGACTAGATGATTGATTTTACTTATTTGATTATTTCTGCTACTGAATTAAGCTGTACTGACCCTTGCAAAAATGCCTTACTAATAAAATATTTAGCATAAAGAAAATCTAAAAGATGTTGTGGACATTCAGTTAATGAGTCACCTTAAAGTTCTTTGATGGTTGTAAAATAGCTGTGATGTTTGATTCTGGAGAGGAAAAAGTTTAAAATGTTTTTAGGTTGCTGGTAGCCCAAATTTAAAACAACATCCTTGGGACTCGCCCGAGTCACTAAAACCTACCTGGTTCAATAACAAATGCAAGTTGTAAAATAGAGAACGAGCGACCGTTAACAGGTGTGCTCTGTGAAACTAGTTGGCTGTAGGCTGCTCAGTCTGGCTAATTCACAGAGGGAAGAAGGGTGAGACACCTGGATGTAGGCCGTTAAAAATCAGGTGAATCGTTTCTCGAAACCAGCTTAAACAGAGTTTACTTCAGTTCTGGACAGGGTAAATCCCGGCAGATTTAGGAAACTCAATTAACCCGTTAGATGGAGAGCTGGTAGCACATCTCCCCTCTCAGAAGAGGAAGCAGAGAGTGAGACAGTAGAGACAGAAAGGAGGGGGGGGGTGTTGCGCAACAACACAGCATGTGGTGAGTTTGGGGCTCCTTACAGCTTGAGATGGGTTACTGGCATGGTGGCCATATTGTTCCTGGGGTAGTCTTGGGATTCTGGGGGCGTATTTTCCCTGGATCCTGGCTGAAACCTGAGACTTGGGTTCTGATCAGTATGTAGTCTGGATTTGGGGCCGGTTCATGCACTGCATGTTTGCACTGTAAATTTTCAACATGGTTTTGGGCTCTTTATGCCACGTCTTGTCCTCAGTTGTGAGGTGGATCGCAGTGGGGTGGTGGTGGTCCTGTGTCTGGATGATCCAGCAGTCTCTGTGTGAGTCTGTCAGGGTTGGGGTCGCTGAGCTCTCATTATGTTGGACTTCACAACAACCATCGTCTTGTACCAGGTTAGGATTGGCTTTTTTATTTATCACTTGGCAGCTGGGATGTTTATGGACCTGTGAGGGGCTGCTTCCTTTTTCACAGTTGGTGCGTTGGCTTTTCTGTAGCATCCTTCCTACTGGTGGTGTAGTCGGCAAGTTGAGAGGCTTGTGTTTTTGGCTTATTTGTGTATGAAGTGGTGAAAGTGCTTGTGTTGGCTGGTGTTTGCATTTTGATTGGCCCCTTTTTTTGGGTCTGGTATCGTTTGCTGTCTGTCTGTCTTGGTGTTGGTATGGGCTGTGATTTATTGCTTTGCTAGGCTATCTGTGGCCACAGCCTGGTGCTGGGCTGGGATTCAGGGCTGTGGGTGGTTTCTTGTTCTGGATATTGCGCTGAGCTGGCTGGTCGGTCCATTTCTTGGGTTGGGGTTCTTTCAGTCAACCCGGTGCCCTGTATGTCTGCTGGATCTTCTTCATTGGGACTAGGTGGATCCTTTGGTTGGCAGGCTGGGTTTGGGAATTGGGATAGGGGTTTGGTTTGAATGATTCCTAAGCTGGTGGTCCTGGTTCTGGTTGGCTGTTGGATCTCTGTGTATGAGAAATGCAAGTGGGTGTATGGCGTCCATTTTTGTTTTGTTTATTTTGACATTGTCTACATGGGTTTGAATGTCTGGGTGTACACATGAGAATGGGAACATGTGATCTTGTCTCTGTGTGCCTGGTCTGTCTGTCAGGTTTGGTCTCTGGCTCCCTCCTCTCTGTGATCACCTTTATATCAAGTTGGGTGAGAGGAGGGGGCCCCTATAAAACTTTATTCTCACCTTTCTTTTCTCTCCCGCTTTCTTCTCCGTCTAATTACAATTTAATAAAATAAACCCAAAACAGTTTCTAATAAAGTTTCATGTAATTATATCAGGGGGAAGCCATAATGGTCCACTTGTGCAAGTCTTTAGGGCTTAACCTTGGTACTCGACAATGCTGAGTGTCACACTGTCAGACAGGACAAGTTTAATACAAAACACAACAAAAAGACAAAATGCAAGTGTTTAGTCAATGGTAAATGCATGTATAGCGATTTATCTAGTGCAGAGGATGCCAAAGTGCTTTACATGCTGATGGTGGTAAGCTACATTGTAGCCCAGCTGCCCTAGGGCAGACTGACAGAAGCTGCTACACAATCGGCGCCATCGGACTTCTGACTAACTGCAGGCAAGGCAGGTTTGGTGCCTTGCTCAAGGACTCAACAACTGAGATGGATGTGGGAAGTTTGAAGCAGCAACCCATCAGTTACAGGAACCACAGTGGCTACAACCAGTATAGCTGTAGTACCACCATCTACTGGGTTCAAGGATCAGGCACAACATACACTAAAGAAAAACTCAAAACTTTTAATGTTAAATGAAATGTTACACGTTTATTTCTTTCTAAAATACATATAAACATTAAAATAGTTTCAACATTAAAATACAGTAATCTAAATGCTGCAGCAGAACAGATTAAAATATTACAGCTAAAACAAGAGAAAAAAGCAAAATATTAAAAATAATCACATGTACTTTGTGCAATCAATGCATGAAAATTAGTTTGCGGTGAATTTTGCATTTCTTTAAAGTACAAATGATTTTTTTTTATTTGAATAGATTTTAATTAGGTAGAGTAAAACTGGTTAACATAATTTGAAAGAAATGAAATCAGATTCAATCTCATTTTACATTAAACACAAAATTAACACAAATACCGTTTTGTAGATTTTTTTTAAAAACACTCAACCATTATATACATTCTACTGTTGATTTAAAAAACTACAAAAATAAACCCCACTAACTCTCTATGGTACAGAATAATACAAATCAATCCCTCAAGTCCAATCATGTGAGAATGTTCTGGAAGGGAGTCCATGTCCGGTCAAACTCTGTTAATGCATGAAATAGTCAATGGCCCCCAAGCCTCTTCATCTATCAGCATCAGTACTGGCACTCCTCAGGGCTGTGTGCTGAGCCCTCTGCTCTTCACGTTGTTCACACACAACATACAGTTTGACATAAACAGTAAGTTAATACAACATACAGTTTATCATTATTGTTTATTGATACAGAATATACCAGAAAAATAAAATATCAATGAAGGAAAATGTGTCATGGTTGAACATCTCTAAGTATCCAAATGGGAAGATCAAAATGATCACATTTAACAAATACAACATAGGACATTTATGGAACATACTTCTACAGCTTTTCAACTGTGTGACGCGTCATGTGCTTAGTTAAATCCTGTTTTCGAATAAAACTTTTTCCACAGGTCACACATGAAAACGGCTTTTCACCAGTGTGAATCCTCATGTGCTGAATTAAATCCGGTTTTCGAATAAAAGTTTTTCCACAGGTCACACATGAAAACGGCTTTTCACCAGTGTGAATCATCATGTGCTGAGTTAAACCCGGTTTATAACCAAAACTTTTTCCACAGTTCACACATGAAAACGGCTTTTCACCAGTGTGAATTATCATGTGCTGAGTTAAATCCGGTTTTCGAATAAAAGTTTTTCCACAGGTCACACATGAAAACGGCTTTTCACCAGTGTGAATCATCATGTGCTGAGTTAAACCCGGTTTTTGACAAAAACTTTTTCCACAGTTCACACATGAAAACGGCTTTTCACCAGTGTGAATCATCATGTGCCGAGTTAAATGCTGTTTTCGACTAAAACTTTTTCCACAGTTCACACATGAAAACGGCTTTTCACCAGTGTGAATCATCATGTGATGAGATAAAACATGTTTATGAGTAAAACCTTTTCCACAGTTCACACATGAAAACGGCTTTTCACCAGTGTGAATCATCATGTGCTTAGTTAAATACGTTTTTTGACTAAAGCTTTTTCCACAGGTCACACATGAAAACGGCTTTTCACCAGTGTGAATCATCATGTGCTTAGTTAAATGCGGTTTTTGACTAAAACTTTTTCCACAGGTCACACATGAAAACGGCTTTTCACCAGTGTGAATCATCATGTGCTGAGTTAAAGCCAGTTTATAACCAAAACTTTTTCCACAGTTCACACATGAAAACGGCTTTTCACCAGTGTGAATCATCATGTGCTGAGTTAAAGCCAGTTTATAACCAAAACTTTTTCCACAGTTCACACATGAAAACGGCTTTTCACCTGTATGAGTTCTCATGTGTCCAGTTAAATGCTGTTTTCGACTAAAACTTTTTCCACAGGTCACACATGAAAACGGCTTTTCACCAGTATGAATCATCATGTGCTGAGTTAAAGCCCGTTTTCGAATAAAACTTTTTAAACAGGTCACACATGAAAACGGCTTTTGACCCGTATGAGTTTTCATGTGAGCATCAAAAACAGATTTGAAAGACAAACGCTTTTTACAGATGACACATGAGAAAGGTTTTCTTCTTTCCTGATTTTGGTTCTCAGCTTCAGCAGTTTCCTGGAAGATGACTTGGTTCCTGTTTGGTTCTGATTCAGTGTGGTCTGCTTGCTCATCAACAGGAACCACCATGCAGGTATCAGTCTCCTGTTTGAATTCAATCTGTTCTTCACCCTGACTGCAGTAAACTTCTTTCTCTTCCACTTTTATCTGCTGGTGTTTTAGATCCTCCTGCTCTTCTTTTATCTGATGATCTTCAGGCTCTTCCTGTTCTTGTTTCACCTGCACAGGTTCTAACTCCTCCTGGTGCAGAGTGGATCTCCTCTCCTGGTTATAAACGTTACACTGCAGGCAATCTGGAGAAGAAAACAGAGAAAGAGTAATTGGTACCTTTTCTGAAGTAAATACGAGTAATTGTTCATCGTTTAAGACAGAAATGAACAAAAAAAAAAAACACCTTGAAAACTCAAGAGCGTAGACAGAGATACAGATCAGTCGATATATCCAGCTGACATTTGGGGAATTCTCAAATTAACGGATATGAAAAAAATATTTTATTACAAAATTAATTGTAGTAGGGATTATTGTTAATATTTACCTGCAAATTTTATTATTTCAAGATACTATTTATTTTTATTACTTTAAATTATATTGAAATTTTACTTTAGTTCACTTTATATCTTTATGGTTTATTTATAAACATGAGTTTATTTGTAGGTTAATAATTGTTTAGTTTTTGTTACTTTGTTATTAACTTTTCTAAGTTAGACATTAAGAACTGTGGATCCATTTTCTGTAAGTATAGGGACTGGTATAGGACCAGCATGCACTGGGTTGGGCCTGTGGGTTTTGACCAGAGCAGGAGAGGAAACAATGAAAAGTAGTGATGGTGAGATGCAGCTTCATGAAGCCCTGAGGAACTCCATCCAATCATTCGACTCATGAGCCGATGCACCGCGGTGCTTCATTTGCTCTACTGTGACATCAACTGGACAATATATGTAAAATAGGCAACGTGAAAACAACATGAAGCTTTACAATGAATAAACAAGTTTAAAATGTTTGTGATTCTGATACATAAATTCTGATTAATCTGGTTGTATGAAACAATGGCTGGATCCAAAAGAAAACTAGAAACAAATAGAAAAGAGGGTTGTGATTGGCTTGTTACTCGCTATGTCACCAGGGACAACGATTTATTACTAAAATATAAAAACTTTAACTGCTCAGGTTTAGGTGAGTTCTCTGTCTTACCCGCTTCATTACTCAACACATCACTAATGAAAAGTTTGATCTTTGTTATTTGCTTGTCAAATTGGAAAAAAATAAACTACAAAAGCAATTTTCAAGTTGTTTGGACATTGAACATCTTTTATTTATGTAACTGTTTGGTGTATTAGTTGAAAACGTCGTAAAAATAAAGAAACTGTAAATTCCCACTCATATTGGGCCCATGAATGCACCTTTGCCCATAGTCATTGTGCCCCTTTTCCCCATAGACTATAAATAAACGCCTCATGGACCGCTCTTGCCTATTGTTACTGAAGAGATTTAAGGCGGCCATCTTGGAGCGGTCGACCGTTCCACTCAGCTTTATGTTTAACAGACTCAATGACGTATCAGCGCATTTATCAATCATAACTCGCTAAATACTAAACAGATATTCACCAATTTTTCTGTAAACCTTATTAAAAGGTTAGCAACATTTACAAGGAAATGATTTTTAAAGTATTTTTGAATGACTGATATAAGGTTGAGCATATTTAACTATTCTTAGTGGGGAAAACAGAATAGAATGTGTTGATATTTCTGTATTATGATTATTTTACAAAGCACACAACCAGTCATAATTTTTGAAATATGTTATTTAGTAATATCAATACATATTTATATAAATATACAAACACAAAATAATACAATCAGAGAGAAATAAAGATGCTTAAATAATTATTAATGCTGAATAATATGCATTAAGCTACACATATTTATATGGACATGCGTATATACATAATATCTATATAGGTTTTATTCATGTTTTCCAGCCGAGGAGGAGCTTAAGAGAGATTCAGCAGCTGAGATTCATCAGTGCAGTGAATCCGTCTCTCCTTAAAGACATTCCCCACTTCTTCCTCACATGGTCTTTATGAAACCTTCAAAACAAAAACAGGAGCTATTTTACTTTAGACAGAGTGAAAGAATTTCATATAAATAAGAGTCTTTCCCACCTTGTGTGGAATAATCTAAATCAATGTTAGGGAAAGAGATCCAAAAAGTGGTGAAATCAACCTTTATTGAAGTTTAACTAATAAGAAAAAGGTTTCACAAATCCCTAACATGGTTCTGAATATTCTGCTGTTAGAGCAGAATAATCCAGCTCAGGTCTGAAGAGTCCAGGTGTTGTAGTTTTTAAACTAGAATCGAATAAGATGCGGAAGCTAGTGAAAAATTAGGTGGAATAACCCTTTAGCCATTTCCCGAATCGGAAACCAACTTCAGCTTCGTGTATATGAGCCATTTTCACAGCGTAATTCTGATGTCTGCGTTCATTTACCTGTTAAAAATCATTTATACGGGAAAAGAACATTTACTAAAATGATCCTCATACAGAAAGGTGCAGACATTTAGACCTTAACCTGCATCCAAACGCTGGTGGTTCCTACCTATTCGGTGTAAGATTATCTGGGGCCTCCGGGAGAAATCCAGCAGTCTGCGATGATCATCCATCTCTTCCTCCGACTTGACGATGATTTCTTTAAACTCTGTGAATGTTTCTTCAGCAGCAGTTAACGGCTCGTTGATAAACTCGTTTAGAGAAACAGTCGAACATTCAACCAAACAGACCATGCGCCATTTTCTTTGTCTTCTTCTTCTTCTTCTTTGGGATTTTATGACTGTCGTTCATT
>NW_019369782.1:0-52342 GCF_002775205.1 Xiphophorus maculatus | reverse complement strand
TCTCGCCTCCTGCCGATATCTCTCCAGGTCTTGCTTAAGTCCAGAAACGTCACTATGATACCGTTGAGTTCACTATATGAATGTTTGAGCTCAGCCAATTCTTCCTGCAGACGTTTCTCGTTGTCTTGCAGGGACGCGATCTTATGGGACATTTCCAGAAACATCTTGTCCTTTTCAGCTCTCAGGTCTTCTAACCTGGCGCTCTCCGTTTCCAGACTGGAGTCCAGTCTTTGGTTTCCCCGTGTAAAATATCCAAGTGTGCAGGAGCGAAGCTGCCTTGGGGTTTTGCCAGACTCCCGTTCTTGCCTGGAGTCCCATCATCCTGTTGCGGTATTCTCAAATTGGTGAAACATTTCTACCTCAAATCCTTCAGCCAAAATCTGTCGCCGTAAATTACTTGAACCGTCGTTTGGAAAGAGCTTTGCGCACGTCTGAACTGGTCAGTGATATTGCAAGCAATGAAAAATATGCAGAATTGTGTCACATACAATTCTGCAGTTGATGACATCACAGACTGCATCGCCAGTGACATCACAGAGTCTTCCTTTGCTGGCGGTGTGACATCATTCCACCACCAAATATCTCACTCTTCATTCTTGTTTACATTCAAAATAGTCCAGATTCACTGGTTTTTATCCAAACTCATTTCTGTTTTGGGCCAGATCAAAAACCTGAATGTTCATAAAAGGGCCTGTTGCCCAGAACCATATTGATGAAAACCATTAAACTGTTAAAATATCAATAAATAGGTGTTTCAGCATCAATACGTGTTTCTTAAAATAACCTAATATTGAACATCTTTTCACACTAATCAGTTCATCCAGGATTGTTTTTGTGCTTTTTCTGCAATCATCACAGATTTTGTGGCGCTAAGTTAGAAATATCTGTAAGGAATTTTTTACAATATTTGCGCTAACATATGATGTTAAATGTGATCTTTTATTAATCTCTCTATCGGTCATGGACTATAACTTGGCATCAGGTCAGGCTGAGACAGCAGGCACTTGAACCCAAATGTTTATGGACAATTTTGAGAAAAAATGTTAATAAACTCAGAAAACATGTTGATAAAGTCAGAAAACATGAGGGGATCTGTTGATTGTTGTGTGAATTTTGCGGTTATTTGTAAAAACTGGAGGGGCCCATTGCTATGATTTGGAGTCTAGAGGGCCACATAGAAAGCTATGGCGGGCCAGATTTGGCCCTCGGGCCTTGAGTTTGACACACGGGGCATATATGATAATCTATAGAACTTTTTTCAATATCTAAACATTGGGAAGTTATTTTGCTTGTTTAGTCAAACATTTATTTTCTTCTGTATTGTGGAAAAAGAGAGTGGGAAAGAAAATTTATAATAAATCGATGTAAACAATATGAAAAGTAAATATAAAAACTAAAACTATTGATTTATAAATCTTGTTGAAAGTTGGTTAGGATTGATTAAGCCTCGTGTTAATATCAGGCTTAAAACTCAAAAATTGTAAATGAGTGAAGTTGTAATGTACTAGTATTGTGGTTTGTTATTGTTGTCATAGCAACTGCCTGTCAAGATGGCTGTCAGTTAAAACAAAGAATGTTGTAATCTATATTTTCCAGTATGTTTTGTTAGCTTTTTAAAGGCACAATGTACTTCTTATTATAAATAGTTTCTAGTGAGAAAATAAAGTGTGTATTTTTTATCCGGTTTCTACTGTAGAAAACTTTTTCCACATTTTTAATCTTCTAATCAAATTAAATTACACGTTATCACAGAACTGTTCAGTTTAAATATCAATAACTTTCAAGGACTAGAAGCAAAGTTTAGTGCTTTAATTACTGATTAAACACAAAACTAAAGCACCACTTTCACATTTTTTATTGTGAAAACCTCATATCCACATATGTCAACCAAGCAAGAATTTTGCAGCATTAACTTATGTTTTGCGGCGGTCTTTGACCAACTCAGGAACTTCTCTGCACTGATCTCATCATCAATCACAGTGTAATGGATACCCTGGTTTGGTAGCAGGATAAACATGGAGACGCCTTCCTGTTATGGCAGCTGTCTGTTTTCATTCTTCTCTACTTCTCCACGGCGAGATAGAGAACATTTCCTGGATGTTAGACGTTCTGCTGTCGTCCTCCAGGCGGCCTTCAGAGGCCATCATGCACGGACTCAAATTGCAAAAATGCACAAAGCCGCTGCCATCATTCAAGCTAATTTCAGGAGACACAAACAGCAAACAGACTATAAGAGACGATGCTGGGCAGTGACTGTCATACAGCAGAGGTTTAGAGCGCAGAAATGTAAAGAACTTCAGGAAAAGCGTTACCAAGATGTTAGAAGAGCCGTCATCGTTCTTCAGGCTGCATATCGAGGAATAAAGTCCAGACGAATGATCGGAAAAAGGCGAGAGGCTGCCAGCGTCATCCAGAGCGCCTTCAGAGTCCACCGTGAACGGCAACGGTACCTGAAACTGAAATCATCCGCTCTCACGATTCAGAGGAAATATCGAGCCACTTCAGAAGCCAAAGTGATGAAGAACAGATACTCGCTGATGAGGAAGGCTGTCGTCACTCTTCAGAGATGCTGCCGAGCCTGGAAGGAAAACGACAGGTAGCCATAAACCAAGTCGTGTCTAGATTTTAATATCTGGGAGGAATCTAACCAAATTCTGTGATTTTTACTTTGAATTCATGCTGGCTGGTTTCAGGTCCTGGAGGCAGCCCGGGCAGAGCAGAGACTCCATTTTACGGCTGCGGTTTTCCATCACCTGTCAAGAAAACTAGAGCTCATCCCACTTCCCCATGCTGGAGATTTTAGTTTAACAGTAATAATAAATAAAGTTATCTTTAAAATGAATCACTCAAGTGACATCAAGGCCCAACAGTAGACTTAAGTGTCAATAAAGTTAGTTTAACAGTAATAATAAATAAAGTTATCTTTAAAATGAATCACTCAAGTGATATCTAGGCCCAACAGTAGACTTAAGTGTCAATAAAATAAATCTGGTTGTGTGTGTTGTTTTTGTCTCATGCAAACTTTGCTTTAATTTTACTTTTTTCTATCTAATCATAAGAAATCATAGTCAGTCAGAGAGAGTCATTAAACAGGAAAAGCAGGTTTCCTGGAAAAAGAGGAAGTAAGTTCCAGCCTGCAGATTTATAAAAAATAGCTGAGACTATTCCTTATTTTAAATCATGAAAGTTTAAAGAATGAAATCTAAACATTTTGGTAATTTGATAAGATTCAAAGTAAAATACTTATATTAATATTGGTTTACTTGTAATAATATTTACACGAACATTTGTGGGAACACTTACAAGAAAAACAAGTAACTGTAACTTTGGCATCAAATAATTAGAATCATGTATTATTCTTGGTTTCTTTTCAGAAAAACATCTGTAATAACTCACATTAGGATTATAATAAGTATAATTAATAAGTTATGGTTATAAAATCATAAATGAATGATAAATCAGAGAAGCTGAAGAAAATAAATGTGATATAAGTTATGGTTATAAAATTATAAATGAATGCTAAATCAGAGAAGCTAAAGAAAATAAATGTGATATAAATGTGATTTTGACATTGAACTTGAAATGGTGTAAAGGTGTAACTACAATTAAACATCACTGATATGTTGGAGGTAGAGAGTAGGTGAAAGGTGAAAGGCAAGGAACTAACAGGAGAGCAGAGATGATCAACGCCTTATTTAGAGAGTAGGTGAAAGGTTGTGCAGGCAATGGACAGGAGGTTGAGCAACTCTGAGACATTAGCACAGACATCAGGACATAATGTCTGTAAGACAGTGATGGATATGAGATCATCTGTCTAAGCAGACAGCCAATGAAACAAGCCCAGCAACAGTGCTAGCCAAAGAAACCCTATAAAAGGTGAGTGCAAAAGAGGAACCGTTCGTTGGATCCTCCGGGCAGCTTCGAGCCAAGAGATGGACAAAGAACTCTGCAGCTGAAGAAGAGCCGGGGCCACGGAGCCGAAGACTGTCCGGCCATGGGGACCAACCCGTCAGCCCTGCAACCTGTGGCTTCAAATCGCACTTCTCTCATCGGCTGGGTTCAGACCCCAAAGACAAAGATGAAGACAAAGGCAAAGACAAAGAAGAAGAACTGGTGCCTTCCTTCCTGCCAGCACCAAGTCCTGTGTGACCTCACCATCCATGCGGAGAGGAGGCTCATCAGACCTACAGAGATTCCTGCCTTCGCTGATCAACATCTTCCTCCTGCTGCAACACCTTCTTCATCATCAGACCTGCGGAGATCCTGGCCTTCATCGATCAACATCTTCCTCCTGCTGCAACACCTTCTTCATCATCAGACCTGCGGAGATCCTGGCCTTCATCGATCGGCGTCTTCCTCCTGCTGCAGCACCTTCTTCGTCGTCGTGCCAGGTCTGGGGTTCGAGGCGCCAGGCTCCGTCCGTCTCTCTCAAAGGTTCCTTTTTTAGTTTTCAGTGTCAGCAGTAGGGAAAGATAGACTAGATGATTGATTTTACTTATTTGATTATTTCTGCTACTGAATTAAGCTGTACTGACCCTTGCAAAACTGCCTTACTAATAAAATATTTAGCATAAAGAAAATCTAAAAGATGTTGTGGACATTCAGTTAATGAGTCACCTTAAAGTTCTTTGATGGTTGTAAAATAGCTGTGATGTTTGATTCTGGAGAGGAAAAAGTTTAAAATGTTTTTAGGTTGCTGGTAGCCCAAATTTAAAACGTCATCCTTGGGACTCGCCTGAGTCACTAAAACCTACCTGGTTCAATAACAAATGCAAGTTGTAAAATAGAGAACGAGCGACCGTTAACAGGTGTGCTCTGTGAAACTAGTTGGCTGTAGGCTGCTCAGTCTGGCTAATTCACAGGGGGAAGAAGGGTGGGACACCTGGATGTTGGCCGTCAGAAACCAGGCGAATCGTTTCTCGAAACCAGCTTAAACAGAGTTTACTTCAGTTCTGGACAGGGTAAATCCCGGCAGATTTAGGAAACTCAATTAACCCGTTAGATGGAGAGCTGGTAGCACATCTCCCCTCTCAGAAGAGGAAGCAGAGAGTGAGAGAGTAGAGACAGAAAGGAGGGGGGGGGTGTTGCGCAACAACAAGTGGCGCCCAACGTGGGGCTCGACTAACGAAGTAGGAGGGCCCTACCTGCCAAGTCAGTGAAAACAGATGTAAGGATCTGAATAGCTCACTTGGTTTGTTAACTCTTAGGGAATAGAGTTAATGGTGACTGATAAGGCCGTCAGTCACAACCCTTGCAGTAACTGTATGGCATACAGGTGAGGGAAAGCTTCTACTGAGGATAAATGACCGGATCCAGACAGTGAAGCTAGTAGCCAACATAGTCTAGACCCATCCCTGCTCAAGAGCGCAAAGAGAGGCTTTGGGGGATAGACAACTCGAACCGACAGAGAGACGGAGTGATGGATGATCACTTCGAGGAGGAAAATCTGGGGAAGAAACCGGAGGAAGCCGGCCGCCCAGATCGTTTGGAAAAGGAGGAGACCTCAACAGAACTGCATCAACTTTCTACACAGCTACTGTGACTCAGACCTGAAGCAAGGGGGGACGTTGGTTCCAAGAATGAGGAACTGAAACATCAACCCCTGACAAAGGAAAGTTGGCTCAGTCTTGCTGGAGTGGTTCGTGATGTAATGCTGACAAGAAAAGAAAAGACCAGCCAGCAAGCATGCACAAGAAACAGAGAAAAGTATCATCAGCTGACGATGGATGAGGAAGCACACCGCGTCCTCCACTGCAGCCATCGAGAAGACATCCGGCAACAGAGGAACAAACACCAGCAGCTGACATCATCACACAGACGCAGACATGGTTAAAGACATCCTGCTGGACCCGGAGCTTGAAATTGGGCCAGCACAACCCACCAGTAAGAAACCACCGCAAGCGACATCTGAGAAGCCAGGACAACTGGAAGGGACAGTCCACACCGATGGATCCAGAAAGGGGTCCGACCAGTCGGCATACTGGGGATTTATTCTGAAGCAAGACGGCAAAGAGAGATGCCGTCAGAAAGGAAAAGCTCCCGGTAGTGCTCAAGCCGGAGAAGTAACGGCAGTACTGGAAGGATTGCTGGAGCTGGTGAAAAGGAAAATCAAGAGTGCCAGACCCGAGAGAAGCAGCTTGAGAGTGCGAGAGGGAAACAAGTAGCTCATCACAACTTATGGAAGAAGAAAGCAGAACTGAGGCTCCGCCCGAAACTTGAGGTGCAGCGACAAGGCGCACACCTGAGAAGAAGCCCTATGGAGGGGCAAAGATGACGACCTTTCGTGCCACTAAGAAAGGTTGTCTCTGCCGGTGTCGAGGTGGGACAGAACACCTAAGGACAGGTGGTCCTAGAGTAGCACGGGGACCAGGTAGTACGGTGCGTGCATAAGGCCCTCGAATATGCAGGCGTGCTACACCCCCGTGAAGAACTGAGCAAGCAGGACTGCTGGATGTCCCTTCAGCCCATCCGATGCAGCTGTGTGACTTTGAGGTATGTGGTCGATACGCAGGGCACCCAGGGCAGCGGATGGAAGGTTTGTTCATCAAGAGCACAGTCCCATGGGGTTCAGTCTGCATGGACGTAGCAGAGCCAATGGGGACAACAGGAAAGAGAGGTGAGAAGTACCTCTTGGTGCTGATGGACACAGTGACAACTGCTAGAAGAGCAGGTCTTCCCCTGCAGAGGAACTCCGTTCACGTCACAGAAAGCAGGGAGGCGAAGACACTTCTCCTTTTTGCTCAGAGAAGAAAAAGGGAAGTTGCAGCTCAAAGTGTCACTGAAAGCAGGGCAGAGAGTTTGGATTAAAGCTCAAGATCGGCCTGCAACTACGGTGATCAAGCTGAGATTCAACGCCCGAGTTTTTGTAAAGCAAGTACTGAACTTCAACACAGTACTACTGATGAAGAAAGGGGTCCATGAGGAAGCAGTGCTCAAGCCAGTTCTTAGCTACAGCGAACCAGAACATTACGAGAAGATGGCCAGAGAATCAAGCACCATGCCATCCTACAGTAGACTGGCCACTATTACAGGAAGGTTGCCGTTCAAAGAACAACTTCAAGGCTTTGGACTGGGAGGGCCGTGAAGAAATTGGACTATGCTAAAGAAGAACTCCTGTCACAACCTGATGGATTAAAATGGAAAAGGATCATGATTACGTATAAAGCATCATGATGCTTATGCTTTTTGCTTTGCTCTGCTGAACAGCCAGAATTTTTTTTTTTGAGGCCTTCTGTCTCAGCCCATCTTCCCTAAAGAACCATCCCACATCCTGAAGAACTGACAGTTCATCCAGCGAAGGTTCCTGTAGAAGAATCAGAGCGATCCAAGTTTTCTTCGACATTCATCACCTCGTGGGGGAAATCAAAACTCCAAGGAGGGGGTGTCAAGAGAAGTGGAGTTTTGATGACTACACTGAGCCCTCTGTGACAACTGCGGATGAAGAATCTGCATCTTCACATCCCAGACGAACCTCTTCTCTTTCCAGGGGATGAGGACGGCGAACTGCAGGAGGGTGATGGACTCCCAGCATGTGAAAGGTCTGACCTCGTGGAGGGGGTGTCAAGAAAATCCGAGCTCATCCCACTTCCCCATGCTGGAGATTTTAGTTTAACAGTAATAATAAATAAAGTTATCTTTAAAATGAATCACTCAAGTGACATCAAGGCCCAACAGTAGACTTAAGTGTCAATAAAGTTAGTTTAACAGTAATAATAAATAAAGTTATCTTTAAAATGAATCACTCAAGTGATATCTAGGCCCAACAGTAGACTTAAGTGTCAATAAAATAAATCTGGTTGTGTGTGTTGTTTTTGTCTCATGCAAACTTTGCTTTAATTTTACTTTTTTCTATCTAATCATAAGAAATCATAGTCAGTCAGAGAGAGTCATTAAACAGGAAAAGCAGGTTTCCTGGAAAAAGAGGAAGTAAGTTCCAGCCTGCAGATTTATAAAAAATAGCTGAGACTATTCCTTATTTTAAATCATGAAAGTTTAAAGAATGAAATCTAAACATTTTGGTAATTTGATAAGATTCAAAGTAAAATACTTATATTAATATTGGTTTACTTGTAATAATATTTACACGAACATTTGTGGGAACACTTACAAGAAAAACAAGTAACTGTAACTTTGGCATCAAATAATTAGAATCATGTATTATTCTTGGTTTCTTTTCAGAAAAACATCTGTAATAACTCACATTAGGATTATAATAAGTATAATTAATAAGTTATGGTTATAAAATCATAAATGAATGATAAATCAGAGAAGCTGAAGAAAATAAATGTGATATAAGTTATGGTTATAAAATTATAAATGAATGCTAAATCAGAGAAGCTAAAGAAAATAAATGTGATATAAATGTGATTTTGACATTGAACTTGAAATGGTGTAAAAGGTGTAACTGCAATTAAACATCACTGATATGTTGGAGGTAGAGAGTAGGTGAAAGGTGAAAGGCAAGGAACTAACAGGAGAGCAGAGATGATCAACGCCTTATTTAGAGAGTAGGTGAAAGGTTGTGCAGGCAATGGACAGGAGGTTGAGCAACTCTGAGACATTAGCACAGACATCAGGACATAATGTCTGTAAGACAGTGATGGATATGAGATCATCTGTCTAAGCAGACAGCCAATGAAACAAGCCCAGCAACAGTGCTAGCCAAAGAAACCCTATAAAAGGTGAGTGCAAAAGAGGAACCGTTCGTTGGATCCTCCGGGCAGCTTCGAGCCAAGAGATGGACAAAGAACTCTGCAGCTGAAGAAGAGCCGGGGCCACGGAGCCGAAGACTGTCCGGCCATGGGGACCAACCCGTCAGCCCTGCAACCTGTGGCTTCAAATCGCACTTCTCTCATCGGCTGGGTTCAGACCCCAAAGACAAAGATGAAGACAAAGGCAAAGACAAAGAAGAAGAACTGGTGCCTTCCTTCCTGCCAGCACCAAGTCCTGTGTGACCTCACCATCCATGCGGAGAGGAGGCTCATCAGACCTACAGAGATTCCTGCCTTCGCCGATCAACATCTTCCTCCTGCTGCAACACCTTCTTCATCATCAGACCTGCGGAGATCCTGGCCTTCATCGATCGGCGTCTTCCTCCTGCTGCAGCACCTTCTTCGTCGTCGTGCCAGGTCTGGGGTTCGAGGCGCCAGGCTCCGTCCGTCTCTCTCAAAGGTTCCTTTTTTAGTTTTCAGTGTCAGCAGTAGGGAAAGATAGACTAGATGATTGATTTTACTTATTTGATTATTTCTGCTACTGAATTAAGCTGTACTGACCCTTGCAAAACTGCCTTACTAATAAAATATTTAGCATAAAGAAAATCTAAAAGATGTTGTGGACATTCAGTTAATGAGTCACCTTAAAGTTCTTTGATGGTTGTAAAATAGCTGTGATGTTTGATTCTGGAGAGGAAAAAGTTTAAAATGTTTTTAGGTTGCTGGTAGCCCAAATTTAAAACGTCATCCTTGGGACTCGCCTGAGTCACTAAAACCTACCTGGTTCAATAACAAATGCAAGTTGTAAAATAGAGAACGAGCGACCGTTAACAGGTGTGCTCTGTGAAACTAGTTGGCTGTAGGCTGCTCAGTCTGGCTAATTCACAGGGGGAAGAAGGGTGGGACACCTGGATGTTGGCCGTCAGAAACCAGGCGAATCGTTTCTCGAAACCAGCTTAAACAGAGTTTACTTCAGTTCTGGACAGGGTAAATCCCGGCAGATTTAGGAAACTCAATTAACCCGTTAGATGGAGAGCTGGTAGCACATCTCCCCTCTCAGAAGAGGAAGCAGAGAGTGAGAGAGTAGAGACAGAAAGGAGGGGGGGGGTGTTGCGCAACAACAAGTGGCGCCCAACGTGGGGCTCGACTAACGAAGTAGGAGGGCCCTACCTGCCAAGTCAGTGAAAACAGATGTAAGGATCTGAATAGCTCACTTGGTTTGTTAACTCTTAGGGAATAGAGTTAATGGTGACTGATAAGGCCGTCAGTCACAACCCTTGCAGTAACTGTATGGCATACAGGTGAGGGAAAGCTTCTACTGAGGATAAATGACCGGATCCAGACAGTGAAGCTAGTAGCCAACATAGTCTAGACCCATCCCTGCTCAAGAGCGCAAAGAGAGGCTTTGGGGGATAGACAACTCGAACCGACAGAGAGACGGAGTGATGGATGATCACTTCGAGGAGGAAAATCTGGGGAAGAAACCGGAGGAAGCTGGCCGCCCAGATCGTTTGGAAAAGGAGGAGACCTCAACAGAACTGCATCAACTTTCTACACAGCTACTGTGACTCAGACCTGAAGCAAGGGGGGACGTTGGTTCCAAGAATGAGGAACTGAAACATCAACCCCTGACAAAGGAAAGTTGGCTCAGTCTTGCTGGAGTGGTTCGTGATGTAATGCTGACAAGAAAAGAAAAGACCAGCCAGCAAGCATGCACAAGAAACAGAGAAAAGTATCATCAGCTGACGATGGATGAGGAAGCACACCGCGTCCTCCACTGCAGCCATCGAGAAGACATCCGGCAACAGAGGAACAAACACCAGCAGCTGACATCATCACACAGACGCAGACATGGTTAAAGACATCCTGCTGGACCCGGAGCTTGAAATTGGGCCAGCACAACCCACCAGTAAGAAACCACCGCAAGCGACATCTGAGAAGCCAGGACAACTGGAAGGGACAGTCCACACCGATGGATCCAGAAAGGGGTCCGACCAGTCGGCATACTGGGGATTTATTCTGAAGCAAGACGGCAAAGAGAGATGCCGTCAGAAAGGAAAAGCTCTCGGTAGTGCTCAAGCCGGAGAAGTAACGGCAGTACTGGAAGGATTGCTGGAGCTGGTGAAAAGGAAAATCAAGAGTGCCAGACCCGAGAGAAGCAGCTTGAGAGTGCGAGAGGGAAACAAGTAGCTCATCACAACTTATGGAAGAAGAAAGCAGAACTGAGGCTCCGCCCGAAACTTGAGGTGCAGCGACAAGGCGCACACCTGAGAAGAAGCCCTATGGAGGGGCAAAGATGACGACCTTTCGTGCCACTAAGAAAGGTTGTCTCTGCCGGTGTCGAGGTGGGACAGAACACCTAAGGACAGGTGGTCCTAGAGTAGCACGGGGACCAGGTAGTACGGTGCGTGCATAAGGCCCTCGAATATGCAGGCGTGCTACACCCCCGTGAAGAACTGAGCAAGCAGGACTGCTGGATGTCCCTTCAGCCCATCCGATGCAGCTGTGTGACTTTGAGGTATGTGGTCGATACGCAGGGCACCCAGGGCAGCGGATGGAAGGTTTGTTCATCAAGAGCACAGTCCCATGGGGTTCAGTCTGCATGGACGTAGCAGAGCCAATGGGGACAACAGGAAAGAGAGGTGAGAAGTACCTCTTGGTGCTGATGGACACAGTGACAACTGCTAGAAGAGCAGGTCTTCCCCTGCAGAGGAACTCCGTTCACGTCACAGAAAGCAGGGAGGCGAAGACACTTCTCCTTTTTGCTCAGAGAAGAAAAAGGGAAGTTGCAGCTCAAAGTGTCACTGAAAGCAGGGCAGAGAGTTTGGATTAAAGCTCAAGATCGGCCTGCAACTACGGTGATCAAGCTGAGATTCAACGCCCGAGTTTTTGTAAAGCAAGTACTGAACTTCAACACAGTACTACTGATGAAGAAAGGGGTCCATGAGGAAGCAGTGCTCAAGCCAGTTCTTAGCTACAGCGAACCAGAACATTACGAGAAGATGGCCAGAGAATCAAGCACCATGCCATCCTACAGTAGACTGGCCACTATTACAGGAAGGTTGCCGTTCAAAGAACAACTTCAAGGCTTTGGACTGGGAGGGCCGTGAAGAAATTGGACTATGCTAAAGAAGAACTCCTGTCACAACCTGATGGATTAAAATGGAAAAGGATCATGATTACGTATAAAGCATCATGATGCTTATGCTTTTTGCTTTGCTCTGCTGAACAGCCACAATTTTTTTTTTTGAGGCCTTCTGTCTCAGCCCATCTTCCCTAAAGAACCATCCCACATCCTGAAGAACTGACAGTTCATCCAGCGAAGGTTCCTGTAGAAGAATCAGAGCGATCCAAGTTTTCTTCGACATTCATCACCTCGTGGGGGAAATCAAAACTCCAAGGAGGGGGTGTCAAGAGAAGTGGAGTTTTGATGACTACACTGAGCCCTCTGTGACAACTGCGGATGAAGAATCTGCATCTTCACATCCCAGACGAACCTCTTCTCTTTCCAGGGGATGAGGACGGCGAACTGCAGGAGGGTGATGGACTCCCAGCATGTGAAAGGTCTGACCTCGTGGAGGGGGTGTCAAGAAAACTAGAGCTCATCCCACTTCCCCATGCTGGAGATTTTAGTTTAACAGTAATAATAAATAAAGTTATCTTTAAAATGAATCACTCAAGTGACATCAAGGCCCAACAGTAGACTTAAGTGTCAATAAAGTTAGTTTAACAGTAATAATAAATAAAGTTATCTTTAAAATGAATCACTCAAGTGATATCTAGGCCCAACAGTAGACTTAAGTGTCAATAAAATAAATCTGGTTGTGTGTGTTGTTTTTGTCTCATGCAAACTTTGCTTTAATTTTACTTTTTTCTATCTAATCATAAGAAATCATAGTCAGTCAGAGAGAGTCATTAAACAGGAAAAGCAGGTTTCCTGGAAAAAGAGGAAGTAAGTTCCAGCCTGCAGATTTATAAAAAATAGCTGAGACTATTCCTTATTTTAAATCATGAAAGTTTAAAGAATGAAATCTAAACATTTTGGTAATTTGATAAGATTCAAAGTAAAATACTTATATTAATATTGGTTTACTTGTAATAATATTTACACGAACATTTGTGGGAACACTTACAAGAAAAACAAGTAACTGTAACTTTGGCATCAAATAATTAGAATCATGTATTATTCTTGGTTTCTTTTCAGAAAAACATCTGTAATAACTCACATTAGGATTATAATAAGTATAATTAATAAGTTATGGTTATAAAATCATAAATGAATGATAAATCAGAGAAGCTAAAGAAAATAAATGTGATATAAATGTGATTTTGACATTGAACTTGAAATGGTGTAAAAGGTGTAACTGCAATTAAACATCACTGATATGTTGGAGGTAGAGAGTAGGTGAAAGGTGAAAGGCAAGGAACTAACAGGAGAGCAGAGATGATCAACGCCTTATTTAGAGAGTAGGTGAAAGGTTGTGCAGGCAATGGACAGGAGGTTGAGCAACTCTGAGACATTAGCACAGACATCAGGACATAATGTCTGTAAGACAGTGATGGATATGAGATCATCTGTCTAAGCAGACAGCCAATGAAACAAGCCCAGCAACAGTGCTAGCCAAAGAAACCCTATAAAAGGTGAGTGCAAAAGAGGAACCGTTCGTTGGATCCTCCGGGCAGCTTCGAGCCAAGAGATGGACAAAGAACTCTGCAGCTGAAGAAGAGCCGGGGCCACGGAGCCGAAGACTGTCCGGCCATGGGGACCAACCCGTCAGCCCTGCAACCTGTGGCTTCAAATCGCACTTCTCTCATCGGCTGGGTTCAGACCCCAAAGACAAAGATGAAGACAAAGGCAAAGACAAAGAAGAAGAACTGGTGCCTTCCTTCCTGCCAGCACCAAGTCCTGTGTGACCTCACCATCCATGCGGAGAGGAGGCTCATCAGACCTACAGAGATTCCTGCCTTCATCGATCAACATCTTCCTCCTGCTGCAACACCTTCTTCATCATCAGACCTGCGGAGATCCTGGCCTTCATCGATCGGCGTCTTCCTCCTGCTGCAGCACCTTCTTCGTCGTCGTGCCAGGTCTGGGGTTCGAGGCGCCAGGCTCCGTCCGTCTCTCTCAAAGGTTCCTTTTTTAGTTTTCAGTGTCAGCAGTAGGGAAAGATAGACTAGATGATTGATTTTACTTATTTGATTATTTCTGCTACTGAATTAAGCTGTACTGACCCTTGCAAAACTGCCTTACTAATAAAATATTTAGCATAAAGAAAATCTAAAAGATGTTGTGGACATTCAGTTAATGAGTCACCTTAAAGTTCTTTGATGGTTGTAAAATAGCTGTGATGTTTGATTCTGGAGAGGAAAAAGTTTAAAATGTTTTTAGGTTGCTGGTAGCCCAAATTTAAAACGTCATCCTTGGGACTCGCCCGAGTCACTAAAACCTACCTGGTTCAATAACAAATGCAAGTTGTAAAATAGAGAACGAGCGACCGTTAACAGGTGTGCTCTGTGAAACTAGTTGGCTGTAGGCTGCTCAGTCTGGCTAATTCACAGGGGGAAGAAGGGTGGGACACCTGGATGTTGGCCGTCAGAAACCAGGCGAATCGTTTCTCGAAACCAGCTTAAACAGAGTTTACTTCAGTTCTGGACAGGGTAAATCCCGGCAGATTTAGGAAACTCAATTAACCCGTTAGATGGAGAGCTGGTAGCACATCTCCCCTCTCAGAAGAGGAAGCAGAGAGTGAGAGAGTAGAGACAGAAAGGAGGGGGGGGGTGTTGCGCAACAACACACCTCAGGCCATAAAGATCCAACGAGCCCTGAGAGCCCACTGGGCTTTGGAATCAGCAAAAAGACAGATCCAGTCGGTCGTTACCATACAGGTACACCCGGAAACCAGAACCAGTGATGTACTGTTGGGTTTAGGAGCGTAGCACCCGACTATAAACTGTTCTCTGGGCTTTTCTCAGCGTTGGGTTAGAGCGAGGCTGCAGAGGAGACGATATCTGGAGGACAGGAGGAAGGTGGTGATGGTCCAGAGAGTGGTCAGGCGTTGGTTAGCGCGCCGCCACAAAGCCGCCGCCGTCATCCAGGAAGTGACCCGAAAATTCCTCCTGGACAGGCGACAGAAGAGGGCTCAACGAGGAATCGTCAAAGCTCAGGTGAGGCTAAAGCTAACGCTGCCTGTGCCATTAGCTAACGCTACCATTAGCTAAGTCTGTACTTAAGCTGACTGACTAAACTTTGAAGAGCAAATTTACTTGGTCATTTTGGAAGTTTTTAGTTGAATAAAGTTTGACATTTGTGAAATTTTGTTTATCGACTGATACAAACCCTGCAGCTGGTTTGTTTATATTCATGATCTTACTTTAAAGTTTAACTCAGCATTTCCATTTCCTTTTGTTTAGTGTTTTTTAAAAACTTTATAGAGCAAGCAAATACTAAAAAAATAACTAAATTACTGTAAAACCAAACTTAAACAGGGTTTTGCATAATTTCCTTATTGAAAGAATATCGTTCAGTGCATTGACTCTTGGTTTCAGAATGGGTTTTTAACTAGCATTATAGCATTAGCTTCCGCTAAATACCGTTTTGGTGTAGCACTTTAGCATTAGCCAAGCTAATGTTTTGATTTTGCTTTAAGGTTTAACATAACTAACTTATTCAGGTAGCGGTTCCCACCTCGGTAATCTTAAAATACTTTTGTTTTTTTATGTTTAAGATTGTTGTAGTCATTGTGTTTAACATAAAGTGCAACTTTAAGTTAAATATTTTATAAAAACTGTTGAGATAAATCATTAAAAGCCCCAAATTAGGTGATGAATTAGTCTAAATCTCTGGCCAGAACTCCACGGTCCGGTTGACGTATCAGAGGCTCAAACGGCTCCATCCTGTGTCCCTGCAGGCTCTGTGGAGAGGACACCGCTCCCGCATGCTGAGCGACAAACCCAAACTCGTGAAGCTGAGGCTCCGCTTGCGCAAAATCTCTGCTGAAGTACGAGAGGAAGACAAACTGTGCAACAAAACCTCTTCTGCGCTGGAGTATCTCCTCCGATACAAACACTTCTCCTTCATCCTGGAGGCCCTGAAGAACCTCGGTAAGACCAGGACTGGATTGTTTTCGCTCGCTGCTGTCGGCTGAGTGGTGATGGAAACGTTTTTTATGCAGAGGCCGCCACCAGGCTGTCGCCAGAGTGCTGCGAGCGGCTGGTGGGAAGCGACGCCACCGGTGTCATCTTCACGCTGATACGCAGCTGCAACCGGAGCGGACCCTGCATGGAGGTCATCACCTTCTCCGTCCAGATCCTCCTCAACCTCTCCAAGGTACAACTGACGTCTCCGGTTCATAACATCGATGCTTTTCTGACTATGAATATCTTTCATTTTTATACAAATCTCAACTTGTTTACAAAAGCTGATTGAAATTTACCAACTTAATCTTTCAGGTTTTTTTCCCTTAATTTTATTGGTTTTACAAAAACAGGCTCTAGTTGTACTTTTCATAAAGCCCTCCTGTATTGAATCCTTTTTTTGAACTGCGCCCTCTGGTGGCAGATGTTGGTAGTACATGCGGCAAATGCAAATTAAAGACCAACAAGGCTAAAATAAAGTATTTTTGGTGCTTAAAAAATCTCTAATAGTCATACATTAAGTAATAATTAAAGTACTATAAGCTGTTATTAGTGTATCTATCTAACTGTTTCAGGCCTTAAAAGGACGATAAATTGTCCCAGAAGTTTTTGCAATAAACGATAATATTGTCTGACTTTTGTCATCCTGTTTTTGGTAGAAAGAAGAAAAAAATATAAATTATTGAGCTTGTTTTAATTTGTCATGTGATTAATTAATTTATTTAATCAGAGATCAATCAGAGAAGATGGTTCAAATCTAACTATTAACACTCAAATGTGTATTTTCCCTCAGTACCACCTGACCATAGAGGCGGTGTATTCGGTGGAAAACTCCCTGGAAACGCTGCTGGATTTACTGCAGAAATACCGGGAGAAAGCCGGGGACAAGGTGGCCGAAAAGGGCGGCAGCATCTTCACCAAAGCCTGCTTCCTTCTCGCTCTGCTGCTGCAGGACGAGCGCCGCGCTCAGGTCTGAAGCAGACAAAAAAATCTTTCCCACTAATCCTTACGAAAACATTTAAATTTAATCCATTTCCCCTCAGGAGGTGGTGAAGCTGCCTAAAGTTTTGGACCGGATACGCAGCATCTACCGGCTCACCGCGCGGAAACACAAAATGGACGAAGAGCGCAGCATCACCAGGCAGAGAATCAACGCCTCGATCAACGGGAGCTTCTTTGTTCCGCCAACGCCGCGCAAATCCAAACCGCCACCAAAGTAGGCAGCATCTGATCTGTACAAACCCAAACAGGACTTTTGGTTCTGTGGAAACTAAAATGCTGTTTTCTGTGGAGCTAAATTAGTGTCAGAAAGATTCACAAAGCATACAGTAAAATCTGCATGTGTGCAATAAGACGTAATAAGTGTAAAAGAAGATTTGTAAACGTACGACATTATTCGCTGTTCTGTACAACACGATGCAAATCTTACTGTGAATGTTGGGACTAATTTAGCTCCATATTTTTGTGTCGTTCAGGTTTGTACCGGATTGGGTTCTGAGGAAGGACAAACTGAAAGACGTCGTCGATCCCCTCAGGGCGATCCAGATGGTGGCGGAAACGCTCGCCATCGTTTTATAAACAGAAAACCTTCAAGAGTCTTTTTGTTTTCACAGAAAACCTCAGATTTTTAATATTTTTTGTTTTGTTTTTCAATCAAATGATTTGTTTGTAAATACTGAATTTGATCTTTTTTGATAATAAAATTGATCTTGTTTATGTTTTTCCCTTTTCAATATTTTCTTCCTGTTTCGGGAAACTAAAAAATGCCTAAAAACTCATCTTTTCAAATCTTCTTACTCTGCACTGTCTAACTTTCTGATGGTTTATCTTGTTTGTACGGGTTCTTTGTTAATAAATGCGTTTAAATAAAATGTATTAATACTGAGTCATCTACATAAGGTTGTACAGCTAAAACCATCATCTTCACATTTTAGTTATTATTTAGCATATCTTTAGGCAGATGAGTGTTTTTACAGAAGAAAACAAAAAACTTAGTTTTGGGTTTGTTTCTAAGTGTTGTCATGATTAAACACCCTGTCAGTTCTGAGGCTCTGCTGAAAAGTAAATATGAATCTGAAAAGTAGTTCTGAACTTTTTTTCAAATTATTTTTTAGTTTGCAGATTTAGAAACTTTTCCCCCAAAACTTTCAGTTTCAAATTATTTTAGTTTGAAGATTTTTTTTCATTGTAGAAACTTTTTTCAGTTTTAAATCATTTTTTTAGTTTGTTAGCAGATTCACTTTTGGCACAGCGATAAATGCCACATCTGTGTTAGAAGGACACACATTTTAATTGACAAAGGTGGGTTAAGTTAGACATTTCACGTGATGCAACACGCAATAAACCAACAGGAAAACAAACAAATGAGAAAACATGTCAACAGTTTCAAGATTTTTTTTTTAAACTCTTTCAACTCTTTTCAGTCTCAAACTCTTTCAACTCTTTTCAGTCTCAAACTTTCTTTTTTCCATTTCAAGTATTTGTTTTACGTCTCTTTCAGTCTTTTTTCTTAAATAGCTGCTTTACAGTTCTTTTTTTTTCACAATATCAAATTTTTTTTGGCAAAACTTTTTGACCCCAATTTTGCTCCATACCACTGCTGATCTACTTAACAGTCTAGTTTGCTTTAAGTACTAGAACTAGCCAGAAGTGCAGAGTACCCAAATATTGTACTCAAGTGTAGTACTACTTGATATTTTTACTCAGGTAAAATTAAAAACTAGTCATCCAAGAAATGACTCAAGTAAGAGTAAAAAAGTATTTGGTAAAACTTCCCCACACTGGCCAGCTGTTTAGTTCTTGTTAAATCTGATTTTGTTTTTCTCTGTATTTTTATTTTTTGCTGAAATAGATTTTTGATCAAATCAGTTTCTTTGTTTTCTTTGCCACATTTGATTTATTTATTTTTCTGAAATCAGTTTTTTTTCTTCTTTTTTTAAGTTCATTCCTGTTTCTGATTAAATTTGACCAAATCATATTTTGTGTCAACAGTTTGCAACTTGCACTAGCTGGTTAGCCGGTCAGCTGCCTACATACCTTTCTAGGCAGCTACTAAGTAAAAGTAGAACTACTTCAACATATTTTTATTCAAGTAAAAGTAAAAAGTATCCGTCCAAGAAATTACTAAAGTAAAAGTAAAAAGTATTTGGTAAAAAAGTTACTCAAATACTGAGTAACTGATCAAATTATCAATCATTTTAAAATTACATTACCTGGACCAAAATAAAAAGTTAAGTGGAAATTTGGGTATTTTAAGAATGAAAATGACAGCAAATCATATTAGTAACAAAAAATAACAAAATCAGGCAAAATAAAATGTTTCCAAATCATTTTTTTTTCAATAAAAGATTCATGAAACTTTAATAAAAACTGCAGGTGTGTGTCTGTCAGGTGAACTTTGGGTTAAAACCTGTTTGTTTTTCATTCTGTGGGTAGAAAATCCAGACATTTTACTCAAGTAGGAGCAGAAATACTTCATAATAAAATTACTCAAGTAAATGTAATTGAGTAATTGTAACTAGTTACTACCCAACTCTGCCACCAGCTCAGCACATTTGTCTGTTTGCAGATTTCTTTGAAGACATGCTGAACAACTGAGAGCCATGAAAACTCACTTTGCTTAATTAATCTGATTAAAACTTTTATATGTATTTAACACATAAAAGTTTCTCACATTTTGTCTGCGATTTTGCATCGACGTTTCCCATGAGCAGAGGGAGAGGAGGCAGATTTTGAGAACCTGGGATTTTTTTCTGGTTATTTTTTATTTTTCAGCTGACCGGGTTTTGTTGCCTCTGAAGTGGAGTTATTATCTCCCAAACACAAACCCAGATTGAGAAATTGATCCATCTGGGTGGAGAGATTGACCCTCTCTGCTCTCATTCACTGACGGGGAATAATTCGACTTGTTCCACAGGAGAAACGCCCATAAAGATTTCAGCTGAAGCTTTCAGCTTTTTCTTAGCAAGAACTGATGGAAGATGGATAAAAAGGATTCATGCTGGACGTTTGCTTGTTTAGATCAGGAAGAGACGCTGTTTGTTTACTTGGATGCCTCCAGATTAAGGATTAAGTTGCACCTAAAAACCTTCAATTTTCTCAAAAGCTGACAGTGCGCCTTATAATCCAGTGCGCCTTATATATGGACCAATATTGAGCCACAACTGGTCTCATAACTACGGTAAGCAGCCGCCGACTTCATTTCCCCAGTAGAAGAAGAAGCGCGCGGTGCATGCTGGGTTTTGTGTAAAGACCCCAAAATGGCTCCTATTAAGAGACGAGCTTACGACGCAGAGTTTAAGCTCAAGGCGATCAGTGATGCAGTAAAACACGGGAACAGAGCAGCAGCCAGAGAATTTAACATGAACCAATCAATGGTTATAGTGGAAGTGGATATATATTGTGATTGCACTAACGTTTGATTTACCGTAACAGCATCAGGCTGTTTTTTACGTGTTTATTGAATCGAGGAAAAGTTCCCCTCCACTATATGTTACACCTTGCTGTTGTTAAAAGATAAACTGTCACCAAAATACCACGTCACTGACTTTACCTCGGGAAAATAATAAAACAGCTTTTTATTCATATTGGGAATGAAGGGAGTTTTCAGAACGCTGGTTTGTAATTTATTAATAAAGTTTGACTGAAATATCTGACTGTTTTGTTGACATTCCCTTTATCGCAGCTCCATCTAGTGGATGCATAATGTAACCGCAGCCTCTACTGTAGCGTCTATTCTATGCGCCTTATAATGCAGAAAATACGGTAAATGTTTTCAAACTCTTGCAACACCACACTTTAGTTATTATTTAGCATATCTTTAGGCTGATGAGTGTTTTTACAGAAGAAAACAAAAAACTTAGTTTTGGGTTTGTTTCTAAGTGTTGTCATGATTAAACACCCTGTCAGTTCTGAGGCTCTGCTGAAAAGTAAATATGAATCTGAAAAGTAGTTCTGAACTTTTTTTCAAATTATTTTTTAGTTTGCAGATTTAGAAACTTTTCCCCCAAAACTTTCAGTTTCAAATTATTTTAGTTTGAAGATTTTTTTTCATTGTAGAAACTTTTTTCAGTTTTAAATCATTTTTTTAGTTTGTTAGCAGATTCACTTTTGGCACAGCGATAAATGCCACATCTGTGTTAGAAGGACACACATTTTAATTGACAAAGGTGGGTTAAGTTAGACATTTCACGTGATGCAACACGCAATAAACCAACAGGAAAACAAACAAATGAGAAAACATGTCAACAGTTTCAAGATTTTTTTTTTAAACTCTTTCAACTCTTTTCAGTCTCAAACTCTTTCAACTCTTTTCAGTCTCAAACTTTCTTTTTTCCATTTCAAGTATTTGTTTTACGTCTCTTTCAGTCTTTTTTCTTAAATAGCTGCTTTACAGTTCTTTTTTTTTCACAATATCAAATTTTTTTTGGCAAAACTTTTTGACCCCAATTTTGCTCCATACCACTGCTGATCTACTTAACAGTCTAGTTTGCTTTAAGTACTAGAACTAGCCAGAAGTGCAGAGTACCCAAATATTGTGCTCAAGTGTAGTACTACTTGATATTTTTACTCAGGTAAAATTAAAAACTAGTCATCCAAGAAATGACTCAAGTAAGAGTAAAAAAGTATTTGGTAAAACTTCCCCACACTGGCCAGCTGTTTAGTTCTTGTTAAATCTGATTTTGTTTTTCTCTGTATTTTTATTTTTTGCTGAAATAGATTTTTGATCAAATCAGTTTCTTTGTTTTCTTTGCCACATTTGATTTATTTATTTTTCTGAAATCAGTTTTTTTTCTTCTTTTTTAAGTTCATTCCTGTTTCTGATTAAATTTGACCAAATCATATTTTGTGTCAACAGTTTGCAACTTGCACTAGCTGGTTAGCCGGTCAGCTGCCTACATACCTTTCTAGGCAGCTACTAAGTAAAAGTAGAACTACTTCAACATATTTTTATTCAAGTAAAAGTAAAAAGTATCCGTCCAAGAAATTACTAAAGTAAAAGTAAAAAGTATTTGGTAAAAAAGTTACTCAAATACTGAGTAACTGATCAAATTATCAATCATTTTAAAATTACATTACCTGGACCAAAATAAAAAGTTAAGTGGAAATTTGGGTATTTTAAGAATGAAAATGACAGCAAATCATATTAGTAACAAAAAATAACAAAATCAGGCAAAATAAAATGTTTCCAAATCATTTTTTTTTCAATAAAAGATTCATGAAACTTTAATAAAAACTGCAGGTGTGTGTCTGTCAGGTGAACTTTGGGTTAAAACCTGTTTGTTTTTCATTCTGTGGGTAGAAAATCCAGACATTTTACTCAAGTAGGAGCAGAAATACTTCATAATAAAATTACTCAAGTAAATGTAATTGAGTAATTGTAACTAGTTACTACCCAACTCTGCCACCAGCTCAGCACATTTGTCTGTTTGCAGATTTCTTTGAAGACATGCTGAACAACTGAGAGCCATGAAAACTCACTTTGCTTAATTAATCTGATTAAAACTTTTATATGTATTTAACACATAAAAGTTTCTCACATTTTGTCTGCGATTTTGCATCGACGTTTCCCATGAGCAGAGGGAGAGGAGGCAGATTTTGAGAACCTGGGATTTTTTTCTGGTTATTTTTTATTTTTCAGCTGACCGGGTTTTGTTGCCTCTGAAGTGGAGTTATTATCTCCCAAACACAAACCCAGATTGAGAAATTGATCCATCTGGGTGGAGAGATTGACCCTCTCTGCTCTCATTCACTGACGGGGAATAATTCGACTTGTTCCACAGGAGAAACGCCCATAAAGATTTCAGCTGAAGCTTTCAGCTTTTTCTTAGCAAGAACTGATGGAAGATGGATAAAAAGGATTCATGCTGGACGTTTGCTTGTTTAGATCAGGAAGAGACGCTGTTTGTTTACTTGGATGCCTCCAGATTAAGGATTAAGTTGCACCTAAAAACCTTCAATTTTCTCAAAAGCTGACAGTGCGCCTTATAATCCAGTGCGCCTTATATATGGACCAATATTGAGCCACAACTGGTCTCATAACTACGGTAAGCAGCCGCCGACTTCATTTCCCCAGTAGAAGAAGAAGCGCGCGGTGCATGCTGGGTTTTGTGTAAAGACCCCAAAATGGCTCCTATTAAGAGACGAGCTTACGACGCAGAGTTTAAGCTCAAGGCGATCAGTGATGCAGTAACACTAGAATGGCTAGAGTTAGTCCACTTTGACGTATACCTATATCGGCTTCGATAGTCCAACTGGCCTGAAGGATTTTCTCTAGCAGGTGCTTTTGTTCTGTAAATAGGGCCATTACCTTATCAGTACCCTGGTAATGGCCTCAACGCATCTCACAGTTGCACAATAGACTTAGACTTCGACTTCGACTGACTTTGTTGTCATTTTCAATGCACAGGGTGTATAAAGAACGAAATTTCGTTGCATACGGCTCAGGATAATGTTTGAAGTTCCAATGTTGTGAGTAAAATAAAAGTCTGATGGCAAGTAGGAAAAAGCTGTTTCGGAACCAGGTGGGCCTGCACCGGATGCTGCAGAACCTCTTTCCAGAGGGCAGCAGGGAGAACAGTCCATGGTGGGGTGTGAGGGGTCACTGATGATGTTTCGGCCTCAGGACACGCATCCTGCATCGATGGTTGACCTGACACTTCGCCCTTTTGCCTGAGCTGGGTGTGGAAGGTTGTTGCCGAAGCAGTTTCTCCTTGTGTGCCTTCTTCTCACTCACATGAGAGTTACCGAACTCTTTTGCAAGCTCAACCAGGAAGTCCACCCGTCTCTCCTGCACCCCAATGCATGCCTGATAAAGCACATGTGCATTCAGTGCTGCCATGTCAATCATGTTTGCCAGGTTTGCTGACCAGCTGTCACATAGTGATGGAACCTTGGTCACCCCCCGCAAGATTATGACTGAAATAAATGCCATTAGTTCTTGTGAACTAAATAGGTGAAGCAGTCACCTATTTATCCTCCACAGCACAAAAGGCTGCATGCAAATTTGCATGTGCAAAGTCTCCCAGATTTCTTTTGCTTACACTTTTTTCATGTTTTTTTGAGGTGGATCAACACAATTAATTTGGTTAGTTTATTTCTAAACTGTCATGTTATACCCTCTTAGCTTTATTTCAAAGAGAAACATTACTAATTTCTTTTAGAAAAACCTTTGCATATTTTTTGAAACAGATTCTATGTTTTGCAAACTCTATGTACATTTGGCAAAATGACCTGGATAATGCAGCACAACATCATGGATCAGCTGCAAAAGGTCACATCTCTCCAAAAACACTTCATGTATGCTTCAAAACTAAACTGAAGAGCACTACCTACAGGAGACCTGATCTCCTGCAGGTATCATAGATACCCACCCCCAACATGGACTATTCACATTCCTACCCTCTGGCCTGACGGTCAACGACCACATTTACAATTGAAGAAGGGATGCTAATTTGAGCCATCAGAGTCGTCAGGGTGGACTCCGGCCTTTTGGCCCTGCTGAGCCGATATGGGAAGGACTCGAAAACTGTACCATCCTAGTGGTAAAACACGGGAACAGAGCAGCAGCCAGAGAATTTAACATGAACCAATCAATGGTTATAGTGGAAGTGGATATATATTGTGATTGCACTAACGTTTGATTTACCGTAACAGCATCAGGCTGTTTTTTACGTGTTTATTGAATCGAGGAAAAGTTCCCCTCCACTATATGTTACACCTTGCTGTTGTTAAAAGATAAACTGTCACCAAAATACCACGTCACTGACTTTACCTCGGGAAAATAATAAAACAGCTTTTTATTCATATTGGGAATGAAGGGAGTTTTCAGAACGCTGGTTTGTAATTTATTAATAAAGTTTGACTGAAATATCTGACTGTTTTGTTGACATTCCCTTTATCGCAGCTCCATCTAGTGGATGCATAACGTAACCGCAGCCTCTACTGTAGCGTCTATTCTATGCGCCTTATAATGCAGAAAATACGGTAAATGTTTTCAAACTTTTGCAACACCACACTTTGGAGAAAAAAAATTAACTAAAACATCTAATGTATCTTTTAAGAAGACTCAGTGATCTTGCTGTTACCCAACCAGAACTTGTGTACAAGACAATATTGAGTGTTTTAACTTTTCATCTCCTCGTCTGGTTTGGTCACATGAGCTGCAGACTAACAGATAAACTTTTAAGAAACTTCCAGTGGCGGGTAAAGTAGCAGGTAAATAGACCTGAGTGAAGTTGGCCCCCACCTTCTTCAAATCAGGCACATTTGGTGTCAAACGTTTGTGCAGCAAACATTTTGTTTGTGCCGCTATAATTTTAAAGACATAAAGAAATGTTTCTAGAGGTCATCAAAGGTCAACCAGCCCCCCACCTTCTTCAAATCAGATTTTTAGGCTCTGATAAAGTTTTTTAGGCCGTTATTTAACAAGTTGAACAGGAAATTGGGAGGAGAGAGAAGGGAAAGACATGCAGCAGATTCTGCAGGACTGGGAATTAAACCCAGGTTGACAAACAAAACCTATAAGTAACGTCCTAAACAAAACATAATTTGCTGTCTTACCATAAACTGGTTACAAAAATAACTGAATTATTCATTTCTAAGCCCCTTTTCCTTCTCTTATACAAGCAGACAACACATAAGCTCAACAACACAAAAGCTTCATATTTATTACAAAGTATTGATCTAAGAATTGATTTCTTCCTGTAATGGAAATAATTTCTGATTAAGTTTTCTGTTTTCATGCTTTCATGGATTGTTCTTCTTTTTTCCCTTTTCTACAGTTTTTCATGTTAAATTGCACTTTTTTGTTAAGTTTGTTAAACTACCTTGAATCTGTATTTCTAAATAAAGACTAACAGAAAGATCACAGTAACTTTTATTTTTTATAAAACCTGTTTTGTTCTTATAACAAACAAACCAGATAAAACAAGTTTGGGTTTCTTTATGGTTCAGAGAATTAAATTATGATAACAATTATCATCTAATATTATGTACAGATTAAACTCTAATCTTAATTTAACATCCTGGAACCTGAAGAATCCAAACCTGTTAAATCAACTTTTTAAAGTTTGGTATAAAAAGAAAAACAGGATTTATCAAAGACAAGCAGGTGAATGGACTGAACTTGTGTAGAGCCTTGCTGGTCATGTTGACCACTCAAAGCGCTTCACACTACAGTCACATTTACACCCACATGCAGGTCGGGGGGCAACTTGCCGCTAAGTGCCCCACCCTGGGGCAGCTCTACATGTGGCTGAGGAAGCTGGAATTGAACTTACAACCTTCTGGTCACAAGACAACCACTCTACCCACTGAGCCACAGTCGCACTAAAAAAGCCACTGCATGATCCTTTTGCTAATCTTCTTTAAAATACAGATTTAAACAGTTTAAAAGCTACAATTCAGTGCAATTTAATATAAAAAGTGAGTAGAAACGGTAAACTAAAGGACAAACCATAAAAGCACAAGTACAGTGGAAATAAACAGAAATCATTACTATCAAAAGAAGAAATTTTAACTCTTAAATCAATACGTTGCTATAAAAATTGAGCCCAGTGTTGCTGCGGCGCTAAAACAGCGAAGGAAAAGGGCTAACGTACGGCTAATTCAATTAATTATAAAGTTTAACAATAAAGCTGCACATGTGTTTGGGGTTTTCTTCAAATCTTTGGGGGCAATTTGCAGTGACCAACTGACCTGACCGACATGTTTTAGGAGATGTGGGGGGAACCGGAGCACCCGGAGAAAACCCACGCAAACACGGGGAGAACATGCAAACTCCACACAGATGGTGTCTGTGAAGACGCAGCGCTAACCGCTGCACCACCGTGCTGCCCACGTTTTTTCCAATTGAGTTGGGAAGGGATCTATTATCTAGTTTGTCAATGGGGGATAAAAGTTTAACGTTTTAAATTTGACGGAGCGTGGCCTGGCGCCCCGTACACAGAGGCTACAACCTCCATGAGTTTGAGTCCTCTTTCCTCTCTTGCTCGTCTTTCTCCTTCTCTGAATATCATCATAATCCAGAACATTAGATATGTTCTGGATTGTCTTCACTGTTTTATTTTTCTTTTGGCTTCTGCCATCTCAGAGTCTTCCGTAATTTTTTCCAAAAAGAAATCTTAGACTTTTTCTTCTTACCGTCCTGCATGATTTTAACATCCGGATTGTCCAAATCCTCCAGGACGGTTTTCTCCAGTGATCTTGGTCTCTTCTGAGGATTCTGGGTCTGTGGAACAACCTGATAACGGTTCTCCTGAGCTTTTCTCCTCTGGAGAAACCTTTTCACTTACGACATCAACTGGGTCCACTTGGTCCTGTAAGTCTTCCTCCTTCTCTTGGGAAACTGTGATGTCTTTTTTTGGGAAACCGTCTTCCTCAGCTCTCAGCAGCAGGAGATCCTCTTTCGCTCTTTGTAAATCATTTTTTACGCAACTTATTTCCAGCTGGTATTTCTCTGCGTCATGTTTAAATGCAGTGACTTCCTTTTCATACTGACAGTTGAGCTGCTGGTACAAACCGTTTACCTTCTCCAGCTCAGCCTGGGCACTGCTTTCTCTGTTTTGCAGGATTTTAATCTCTGTTGTTGCGTTATTTTGGAGGATGGCATATTCAGATCTCAGGTTGTCCAGACTCGCCTTCGCCTTCTCTACTGTCTGCAGATGTGCTTTTCTCTCCTCCTTTACCTGCTGCTGAAGTTTTTCAAGTTGTTGCAGCGCAGATCGGTTTATATCCCAAATTAGTTTTTTCTGCCTTTTGTCTCTGTAAAAGAGCCATTTGGTCCTGCCTTATCTTCTGTTGGTAAGTCTCAATCTGCTGCTGTAAATCCACTGTGTCGTTTCTATATCTGCATTTAAGCTCCTCATGTGAAACATGAACCCGATCCAGTTCATGGAACATCTGCCTGTCCCTGTGTCTCAGAATAAAGATCTTTCTTGCCATTCTTTGGAAGAGCTCTTCCTTCTCAGCTCTCAGATTGTTGACTAGGTTCAGGTTCTCTCTCTCTCTCTCTATATTGGCGTCTTTCTCATGTCTCGCCTCCTGCCGATATCTCTCCAGGTCTTGCTTAAGTCCAGAAACGTCACTATGATATTTACCGTTGAGTTCACTATATGAATGTTTGAGCTCAGCCAATTCTTCCTGCAGACGTTTCTCGTTGTCTTGCAGGGACGCGATCTTATGGGACATTTCCAGAAACATCTTGTCCTTTTCAGCTCTCAGGTCTTCTAACCTGGCGCTCTCCGTTTCCAGACTGGAGTCCAGTCTTTGGGTTTCCCCGTGTAAAATATCCAAGTGTGCAGGAGCGAAGCTGCCTTGGGGGTTTTGCCAGACTCCCGTTCTTGCCTGGAGTCCCATCATCCTGTTGCGGTATTTCTCAAATTGGTGAAACATTTCTACCTCAAATCCTTCAGCCAAAATCTGTCGCCGTAAATTACTTGAACCGTCGTTTGGAAAGAGCTTTGCGCACGTCTGAACTGGTCAGTGATATTGCAAGCAATGAAAAATATGCAGAATTGTGTCACATACAATTCTGCAGTTGATGACATCACAGACTGCATCGCCAGTGACATCACAGAGTCTTCCTTTGCTGGCGGTGTGACATCATTCCACCACCAAATATCTCACTCTTCATTCTTGTTTACATTCAAAATAGTCCATGATTCACTGGTTTTTATCCAAACTCATTTCTGTTTTGGGCCAGATCAAAAACCTGAATGTTCATAAAGGGCCTGTTGCACCAGAACATATTGATGAAAACCAATTAAACTGTTAAAATATCAATAAATAGGTGTTTCAGCATCAATACGTGTTTCTTAAAATAACCTAATATTGAACATCTTTTCACACTAATCAGTTCATCCAGGATTGTTTTTGTGCTTTTCTGCAATCATCACAGATTTTGTGGCGCTAAGTTAGAAATATCTGTAAGGAATTTTTTACAATATTTGCGCTAACATATGATGTTAAATGTGATCTTTTATTAATCTCTCTATCGGTCATGGACTATAACTTGGCATCAGGTCAGGCTGAGACAGCAGGCACTTGAACCCAAATGTTTATGGACAATTTTGAGAAAAAATGTTAATAAACTCAGAAAACATGTTGATAAAGTCAGAAAACATGTGGGGATCTGTTGATTGTTGTGTGAATTTTGCGGTTATTTGTAAAAACTGGAGGGGCCCATTGCTATGATTTGGAGTCTAGAGGGCCACATAGAAAGCTATGGCGGGCCAGATTTGGCCCTCGGGCCTTGAGTTTGACACACGGGCCATATATGATAATCTATAGAACTTTTTTCAATATCTAAACATTGGGAAGTTAATTTTGCTTGTTTAGTCAAACATTTATTTTCTTCTGTATTGTGGAAAAAGAGAGTGGGAAAGAAAATTTATAATAAATCGATGTAAACAATATGAAAAGTAAAATATAAAAACTAAAACTATTGATTTATAAATCTTGTTGAAAGTTGGTTAGGATTGATTAAGCCTCGTTGTTAATATCAGGCTTAAAACTCAAAAATTGTAAATGAGTGAAAGTTGTAATGTACTAGTATTGTGGTTTGTTTATTGTTGTCATAGCAACTGCCTGTCAAGATGGCTGTCAGTTAAAACAAAGAATGTTGTAATCTATATTTTCAGTATGTTTTTGTTAGCTTTTTAAAGGCACAATGTACTTCTTATTATAAATAGTTTCTAGTGAGAAAATAAAAGTGTGTATTTTTTATCCGGTTTCTACTGTAGAAAACTTTTTCCACATTTTAATCTTCTAATCAAAATTAAATTACACGTTATCACAGAACTGTTCAGTTTAAATATCAATAACTTTCAAGGACTAGAAGCAAAGTTTAGTGCTTTAATTACTGATTAAACACAAAACTAAAGCACCACTTTCACATTTTTTATTGTGAAAACCTCATATCCACATATGTCAACCAAGCAAGAATTTTGCAGCATTAACTTATGTTTTGCGGCGGTCTTTGACCAAGCTCAGGAACTTCTCTGCACTGATCTCATCATCAATCACAGTGTAATGGATACCCTGGTTTGGTAGCAGGATAAACATGGAGACGCCTTCCTGTTATGGCAGCTGTCTGTTTTTCATTCTTCTCTACTTCTCCAACGGCGAGATAGAGAACATTTCCTGGATGTTAGACGTTCTGCTGTCGTCCTCCAGGCGGCCTTCAGAGGCCATCATGCACGGACTCAAATTGCAAAAATGCACAAAGCCGCTGCCATCATTCAAGCTAATTTCAGGAGACACAAACAGCAAACAGACTATAAGAG
This sequence comes from Xiphophorus maculatus, assembly GCF_002775205.1. Taxonomy (NCBI): domain Eukaryota; kingdom Metazoa; phylum Chordata; class Actinopteri; order Cyprinodontiformes; family Poeciliidae; genus Xiphophorus; species Xiphophorus maculatus. The sequence goes on along the minus strand of NW_019369782.1, from coordinate 22,212 downwards.
ACGATGCTGGGCAGTGACTGTCATACAGCAGAGGTTTAGAGCGCAGAAATGTAAAGAACTTCAGGAAAAGCGTTACCAAGATGTTAGAAGAGCCGTCATCGTTCTTCAGGCTGCATATCGAGGAATAAAGTCCAGACGAATGATCGGAAAAAGGCGAGAGGCTGCCAGCGTCATCCAGAGCGCCTTCAGAGTCCACCGTGAACGGCAACGGTACCTGAAACTGAAATCATCCGCTCTCACGATTCAGAGGAAATATCGAGCCACTTCAGAAGCCAAAGTGATGAAGAACAGATACTCGCTGATGAGGAAGGCTGTCGTCACTCTTCAGAGATGCTGCCGAGCCTGGAAGGAAAAACGACAGGTAGCCATAAACCAAGTCGTGTCTAGATTTTAATATCTGGGAGGAATCTAACCAAATTCTGTGATTTTTACTTTGAATTCATGCTGGCTGGTTTCAGGTCCTGGAGGCAGCCCGGGCAGAGCAGAGACTCCATTTTACGGCTGCGGTTTTCCATCACCTCAGGCCATAAAGATCCAACGAGCCCTGAGAGCCCACTGGGCTTTGGAATCAGCAAAAAGACAGATCCAGTCGGTCGTTACCATACAGGTACACCCGGAAACCAGAACCAGTGATGTACTGTTGGGTTTAGGAGCGTAGCACCCGACTATAAACTGTTCTCTGGGCTTTTCTCAGCGTTGGGTTAGAGCGAGGCTGCAGAGGAGACGATATCTGGAGGACAGGAGGAAGGTGGTGATGGTCCAGAGAGTGGTCAGGCGTTGGTTAGCGCGCCGCCACAAAGCCGCCGCCGTCATCCAGGAAGTGACCCGAAAATTCCTCCTGGACAGGCGACAGAAGAGGGCTCAACGAGGAATCGTCAAAGCTCAGGTGAGGCTAAAGCTAACGCTGCCTGTGCCATTAGCTAACGCTACCATTAGCTAAGTCTGTACTTAAGCTGACTGACTAAACTTTGAAGAGCAAATTTACTTGGTCATTTTGGAAGTTTTTAGTTGAATAAAGTTTGACATTTGTGAAATTTTGTTTATCGACTGATACAAACCCTGCAGCTGGTTTGTTTATATTCATGATCTTACTTTAAAGTTTAACTCAGCATTTCCATTTCCTTTTGTTTAGTGTTTTTTAAAAACTTTATAGAGCAAGCAAATACTAAAAAAATAACTAAATTACTGTAAAACCAAACTTAAACAGGGTTTTGCATAATTTCCTTATTGAAAGAATATCGTTCAGTGCATTGACTCTTGGTTTCAGAATGGGTTTTTAACTAGCATTATAGCATTAGCTTCCGCTAAATACCGTTTTGGTGTAGCACTTTAGCATTAGCCAAGCTAATGTTTTGATTTTGCTTTAAGGTTTAACATAACTAACTTATTCAGGTAGCGGTTCCCACCTCGGTAATCTTAAAATACTTTTGTTTTTTTATGTTTAAGATTGTTGTAGTCATTGTGTTTAACATAAAGTGCAACTTTAAGTTAAATATTTTATAAAAACTGTTGAGATAAATCATTAAAAGCCCCAAATTAGGTGATGAATTAGTCTAAATCTCTGGCCAGAACTCCACGGTCCGGTTGACGTATCAGAGGCTCAAACGGCTCCATCCTGTGTCCCTGCAGGCTCTGTGGAGAGGACACCGCTCCCGCATGCTGAGCGACAAACCCAAACTCGTGAAGCTGAGGCTCCGCTTGCGCAAAATCTCTGCTGAAGTACGAGAGGAAGACAAACTGTGCAACAAAACCTCTTCTGCGCTGGAGTATCTCCTCCGATACAAACACTTCTCCTTCATCCTGGAGGCCCTGAAGAACCTCGGTAAGACCAGGACTGGATTGTTTTCGCTCGCTGCTGTCGGCTGAGTGGTGATGGAAACGTTTTTTATGCAGAGGCCGCCACCAGGCTGTCGCCAGAGTGCTGCGAGCGGCTGGTGGGAAGCGACGCCACCGGTGTCATCTTCACGCTGATACGCAGCTGCAACCGGAGCGGACCCTGCATGGAGGTCATCACCTTCTCCGTCCAGATCCTCCTCAACCTCTCCAAGGTACAACTGACGTCTCCGGTTCATAACATCGATGCTTTTCTGACTATGAATATCTTTCATTTTTATACAAATCTCAACTTGTTTACAAAAGCTGATTGAAATTTACCAACTTAATCTTTCAGGTTTTTTTCCCTTAATTTTATTGGTTTTACAAAAACAGGCTCTAGTTGTACTTTTCATAAAGCCCTCCTGTATTGAATCCTTTTTTTGAACTGCGCCCTCTGGTGGCAGATGTTGGTAGTACATGCGGCAAATGCAAATTAAAGACCAACAAGGCTAAAATAAAGTATTTTTGGTGCTTAAAAAATCTCTAATAGTCATACATTAAGTAATAATTAAAGTACTATAAGCTGTTATTAGTGTATCTATCTAACTGTTTCAGGCCTTAAAAGGACGATAAATTGTCCCAGAAGTTTTTGCAATAAACGATAATATTGTCTGACTTTTGTCATCCTGTTTTTGGTAGAAAGAAGAAAAAAATATAAATTATTGAGCTTGTTTTAATTTGTCATGTGATTAATTAATTTATTTAATCAGAGATCAATCAGAGAAGATGGTTCAAATCTAACTATTAACACTCAAATGTGTATTTTCCCTCAGTACCACCTGACCATAGAGGCGGTGTATTCGGTGGAAAACTCCCTGGAAACGCTGCTGGATTTACTGCAGAAATACCGGGAGAAAGCCGGGGACAAGGTGGCCGAAAAGGGCGGCAGCATCTTCACCAAAGCCTGCTTCCTTCTCGCTCTGCTGCTGCAGGACGAGCGCCGCGCTCAGGTCTGAAGCAGACAAAAAAATCTTTCCCACTAATCCTTACGAAAACATTTAAATTTAATCCATTTCCCCTCAGGAGGTGGTGAAGCTGCCTAAAGTTTTGGACCGGATACGCAGCATCTACCGGCTCACCGCGCGGAAACACAAAATGGACGAAGAGCGCAGCATCACCAGGCAGAGAATCAACGCCTCGATCAACGGGAGCTTCTTTGTTCCGCCAACGCCGCGCAAATCCAAACCGCCACCAAAGTAGGCAGCATCTGATCTGTACAAACCCAAACAGGACTTTTGGTTCTGTGGAAACTAAAATGCTGTTTTCTGTGGAGCTAAATTAGTGTCAGAAAGATTCACAAAGCATACAGTAAAATCTGCATGTGTGCAATAAGACGTAATAAGTGTAAAAGAAGATTTGTAAACGTACGACATTATTCGCTGTTCTGTACAACACGATGCAAATCTTACTGTGAATGTTGGGACTAATTTAGCTCCATATTTTTGTGTCGTTCAGGTTTGTACCGGATTGGGTTCTGAGGAAGGACAAACTGAAAGACGTCGTCGATCCCCTCAGGGCGATCCAGATGGTGGCGGAAACGCTCGCCATCGTTTTATAAACAGAAAACCTTCAAGAGTCTTTTTGTTTTCACAGAAAACCTCAGATTTTTAATATTTTTTGTTTTGTTTTTCAATCAAATGATTTGTTTGTAAATACTGAATTTGATCTTTTTTGATAATAAAATTGATCTTGTTTATGTTTTTCCCTTTTCAATATTTTCTTCCTGTTTCGGGAAACTAAAAAATGCCTAAAAACTCATCTTTTCAAATCTTCTTACTCTGCACTGTCTAACTTTCTGATGGTTTATCTTGTTTGTACGGGTTCTTTGTTAATAAATGCGTTTAAATAAAATGTATTAATACTGAGTCATCTACATAAGGTTGTACAGCTAAAACCATCATCTTCACATTTTAGTTATTATTTAGCATATCTTTAGGCAGATGAGTGTTTTTACAGAAGAAAACAAAAAACTTAGTTTTGGGTTTGTTTCTAAGTGTTGTCATGATTAAACACCCTGTCAGTTCTGAGGCTCTGCTGAAAAGTAAATATGAATCTGAAAAGTAGTTCTGAACTTTTTTTCAAATTATTTTTTAGTTTGCAGATTTAGAAACTTTTCCCCCAAAACTTTCAGTTTCAAATTATTTTAGTTTGAAGATTTTTTTTCATTGTAGAAACTTTTTTCAGTTTTAAATCATTTTTTTAGTTTGTTAGCAGATTCACTTTTGGCACAGCGATAAATGCCACATCTGTGTTAGAAGGACACACATTTTAATTGACAAAGGTGGGTTAAGTTAGACATTTCACGTGATGCAACACGCAATAAACCAACAGGAAAACAAACAAATGAGAAAACATGTCAACAGTTTCAAGATTTTTTTTTTAAACTCTTTCAACTCTTTTCAGTCTCAAACTCTTTCAACTCTTTTCAGTCTCAAACTTTCTTTTTTCCATTTCAAGTATTTGTTTTACGTCTCTTTCAGTCTTTTTTCTTAAATAGCTGCTTTACAGTTCTTTTTTTTTCACAATATCAAATTTTTTTTGGCAAAACTTTTTGACCCCAATTTTGCTCCATACCACTGCTGATCTACTTAACAGTCTAGTTTGCTTTAAGTACTAGAACTAGCCAGAAGTGCAGAGTACCCAAATATTGTACTCAAGTGTAGTACTACTTGATATTTTTACTCAGGTAAAATTAAAAACTAGTCATCCAAGAAATGACTCAAGTAAGAGTAAAAAAGTATTTGGTAAAACTTCCCCACACTGGCCAGCTGTTTAGTTCTTGTTAAATCTGATTTTGTTTTTCTCTGTATTTTTATTTTTTGCTGAAATAGATTTTTGATCAAATCAGTTTCTTTGTTTTCTTTGCCACATTTGATTTATTTATTTTTCTGAAATCAGTTTTTTTTCTTCTTTTTTTAAGTTCATTCCTGTTTCTGATTAAATTTGACCAAATCATATTTTGTGTCAACAGTTTGCAACTTGCACTAGCTGGTTAGCCGGTCAGCTGCCTACATACCTTTCTAGGCAGCTACTAAGTAAAAGTAGAACTACTTCAACATATTTTTATTCAAGTAAAAGTAAAAAGTATCCGTCCAAGAAATTACTAAAGTAAAAGTAAAAAGTATTTGGTAAAAAAGTTACTCAAATACTGAGTAACTGATCAAATTATCAATCATTTTAAAATTACATTACCTGGACCAAAATAAAAAGTTAAGTGGAAATTTGGGTATTTTAAGAATGAAAATGACAGCAAATCATATTAGTAACAAAAAATAACAAAATCAGGCAAAATAAAATGTTTCCAAATCATTTTTTTTTCAATAAAAGATTCATGAAACTTTAATAAAAACTGCAGGTGTGTGTCTGTCAGGTGAACTTTGGGTTAAAACCTGTTTGTTTTTCATTCTGTGGGTAGAAAATCCAGACATTTTACTCAAGTAGGAGCAGAAATACTTCATAATAAAATTACTCAAGTAAATGTAATTGAGTAATTGTAACTAGTTACTACCCAACTCTGCCACCAGCTCAGCACATTTGTCTGTTTGCAGATTTCTTTGAAGACATGCTGAACAACTGAGAGCCATGAAAACTCACTTTGCTTAATTAATCTGATTAAAACTTTTATATGTATTTAACACATAAAAGTTTCTCACATTTTGTCTGCGATTTTGCATCGACGTTTCCCATGAGCAGAGGGAGAGGAGGCAGATTTTGAGAACCTGGGATTTTTTTCTGGTTATTTTTTATTTTTCAGCTGACCGGGTTTTGTTGCCTCTGAAGTGGAGTTATTATCTCCCAAACACAAACCCAGATTGAGAAATTGATCCATCTGGGTGGAGAGATTGACCCTCTCTGCTCTCATTCACTGACGGGGAATAATTCGACTTGTTCCACAGGAGAAACGCCCATAAAGATTTCAGCTGAAGCTTTCAGCTTTTTCTTAGCAAGAACTGATGGAAGATGGATAAAAAGGATTCATGCTGGACGTTTGCTTGTTTAGCTCAGGAAGAGACGCTGTTTGTTTACTTGGATGCCTCCAGATTAAGGATTAAGTTGCACCTAAAAACCTTCAATTTTCTCAAAAGCTGACAGTGCGCCTTATAATCCAGTGCGCCTTATATATGGACCAATATTGAGCCACAACTGGTCTCATAACTACGGTAAGCAGCCGCCGACTTCATTTCCCCAGTAGAAGAAGAAGCGCGCGGTGCATGCTGGGTTTTGTGTAAAGACCCCAAAATGGCTCCTATTAAGAGACGAGCTTACGACGCAGAGTTTAAGCTCAAGGCGATCAGTGATGCAGTAAAACACGGGAACAGAGCAGCAGCCAGAGAATTTAACATGAACCAATCAATGGTTATAGTGGAAGTGGATATATATTGTGATTGCACTAACGTTTGATTTACCGTAACAGCATCAGGCTGTTTTTTACGTGTTTATTGAATCGAGGAAAAGTTCCCCTCCACTATATGTTACACCTTGCTGTTGTTAAAAGATAAACTGTCACCAAAATACCACGTCACTGACTTTACCTCGGGAAAATAATAAAACAGCTTTTTATTCATATTGGGAATGAAGGGAGTTTTCAGAACGCTGGTTTGTAATTTATTAATAAAGTTTGACTGAAATATCTGACTGTTTTGTTGACATTCCCTTTATCGCAGCTCCATCTAGTGGATGCATAACGTAACCGCAGCCTCTACTGTAGCGTCTATTCTATGCGCCTTATAATGCAGAAAATACGGTAAATGTTTTCAAACTCTTGCAACACCACACTTTAGTTATTATTTAGCATATCTTTAGGCTGATGAGTGTTTTTACAGAAGAAAACAAAAAACTTAGTTTTGGGTTTGTTTCTAAGTGTTGTCATGATTAAACACCCTGTCAGTTCTGAGGCTCTGCTGAAAAGTAAATATGAATCTGAAAAGTAGTTCTGAACTTTTTTTCAAATTATTTTTTAGTTTGCAGATTTAGAAACTTTTCCCCCAAAACTTTCAGTTTCAAATTATTTTAGTTTGAAGATTTTTTTTCATTGTAGAAACTTTTTTCAGTTTTAAATCATTTTTTTAGTTTGTTAGCAGATTCACTTTTGGCACAGCGATAAATGCCACATCTGTGTTAGAAGGACACACATTTTAATTGACAAAGGTGGGTTAAGTTAGACATTTCACGTGATGCAACACGCAATAAACCAACAGGAAAACAAACAAATGAGAAAACATGTCAACAGTTTCAAGATTTTTTTTTTAAACTCTTTCAACTCTTTTCAGTCTCAAACTCTTTCAACTCTTTTCAGTCTCAAACTTTCTTTTTTCCATTTCAAGTATTTGTTTTACGTCTCTTTCAGTCTTTTTTCTTAAATAGCTGCTTTACAGTTCTTTTTTTTTCACAATATCAAATTTTTTTTGGCAAAACTTTTTGACCCCAATTTTGCTCCATACCACTGCTGATCTACTTAACAGTCTAGTTTGCTTTAAGTACTAGAACTAGCCAGAAGTGCAGAGTACCCAAATATTGTACTCAAGTGTAGTACTACTTGATATTTTTACTCAGGTAAAATTAAAAACTAGTCATCCAAGAAATGACTCAAGTAAGAGTAAAAAAGTATTTGGTAAAACTTCCCCACACTGGCCAGCTGTTTAGTTCTTGTTAAATCTGATTTTGTTTTTCTCTGTATTTTTATTTTTTGCTGAAATAGATTTTTGATCAAATCAGTTTCTTTGTTTTCTTTGCCACATTTGATTTATTTATTTTTCTGAAATCAGTTTTTTTTCTTCTTTTTTTAAGTTCATTCCTGTTTCTGATTAAATTTGACCAAATCATATTTTGTGTCAACAGTTTGCAACTTGCACTAGCTGGTTAGCCGGTCAGCTGCCTACATACCTTTCTAGGCAGCTACTAAGTAAAAGTAGAACTACTTCAACATATTTTTATTCAAGTAAAAGTAAAAAGTATCCGTCCAAGAAATTACTAAAGTAAAAGTAAAAAGTATTTGGTAAAAAAGTTACTCAAATACTGAGTAACTGATCAAATTATCAATCATTTTAAAATTACATTACCTGGACCAAAATAAAAAGTTAAGTGGAAATTTGGGTATTTTAAGAATGAAAATGACAGCAAATCATATTAGTAACAAAAAATAACAAAATCAGGCAAAATAAAATGTTTCCAAATCATTTTTTTTTCAATAAAAGATTCATGAAACTTTAATAAAAACTGCAGGTGTGTGTCTGTCAGGTGAACTTTGGGTTAAAACCTGTTTGTTTTTCATTCTGTGGGTAGAAAATCCAGACATTTTACTCAAGTAGGAGCAGAAATACTTCATAATAAAATTACTCAAGTAAATGTAATTGAGTAATTGTAACTAGTTACTACCCAACTCTGCCACCAGCTCAGCACATTTGTCTGTTTGCAGATTTCTTTGAAGACATGCTGAACAACTGAGAGCCATGAAAACTCACTTTGCTTAATTAATCTGATTAAAACTTTTATATGTATTTAACACATAAAAGTTTCTCACATTTTGTCTGCGATTTTGCATCGACGTTTCCCATGAGCAGAGGGAGAGGAGGCAGATTTTGAGAACCTGGGATTTTTTTCTGGTTATTTTTTATTTTTCAGCTGACCGGGTTTTGTTGCCTCTGAAGTGGAGTTATTATCTCCCAAACACAAACCCAGATTGAGAAATTGATCCATCTGGGTGGAGAGATTGACCCTCTCTGCTCTCATTCACTGACGGGGAATAATTCGACTTGTTCCACAGGAGAAACGCCCATAAAGATTTCAGCTGAAGCTTTCAGCTTTTTCTTAGCAAGAACTGATGGAAGATGGATAAAAAGGATTCATGCTGGACGTTTGCTTGTTTAGATCAGGAAGAGACGCTGTTTGTTTACTTGGATGCCTCCAGATTAAGGATTAAGTTGCACCTAAAAACCTTCAATTTTCTCAAAAGCTGACAGTGCGCCTTATAATCCAGTGCGCCTTATATATGGACCAATATTGAGCCACAACTGGTCTCATAACTACGGTAAGCAGCCGCCGACTTCATTTCCCCAGTAGAAGAAGAAGCGCGCGGTGCATGCTGGGTTTTGTGTAAAGACCCCAAAATGGCTCCTATTAAGAGACGAGCTTACGACGCAGAGTTTAAGCTCAAGGCGATCAGTGATGCAGTAAAACACGGGAACAGAGCAGCAGCCAGAGAATTTAACATGAACCAATCAATGGTTATAGTGGAAGTGGATATATATTGTGATTGCACTAACGTTTGATTTACCGTAACAGCATCAGGCTGTTTTTTACGTGTTTATTGAATCGAGGAAAAGTTCCCCTCCACTATATGTTACACCTTGCTGTTGTTAAAAGATAAACTGTCACCAAAATACCACGTCACTGACTTTACCTCGGGAAAATAATAAAACAGCTTTTTATTCATATTGGGAATGAAGGGAGTTTTCAGAACGCTGGTTTGTAATTTATTAATAAAGTTTGACTGAAATATCTGACTGTTTTGTTGACATTCCCTTTATCGCAGCTCCATCTAGTGGATGCATAACGTAACCGCAGCCTCTACTGTAGCGTCTATTCTATGCGCCTTATAATGCAGAAAATACGGTAAATGTTTTCAAACTCTTGCAACACCACACTTTAGTTATTATTTAGCATATCTTTAGGCTGATGAGTGTTTTTACAGAAGAAAACAAAAAACTTAGTTTTGGGTTTGTTTCTAAGTGTTGTCATGATTAAACACCCTGTCAGTTCTGAGGCTCTGCTGAAAAGTAAATATGAATCTGAAAAGTACACTGTTATCCTTTGCTGTATTTTCTACAGTTAAATACCACAAAATGCCCAGTAAAACTACCATAAGACATCTTTACAAGTAGTTACTGTAATTTGCATTGCATTATGGGTATAGTACATAGTATTACAGTAACTTACTGTATGTTTTGAATTTGCAGTAATTTACTGTTTACACATTACAGTAGTGGTACTGTACTGATAATATACAGTAAGAATTATATTTGATTTCCAACCGTCATCATAGCTGCTTCATCGTGGTTCCCTGTTTCTGTATTTTTACTCCTTTAGTGGTTAACATATTTTTAAGGCAGAAAGAGAGAATGTACTTTTGTTTTTTTCACATCCTAGCTAACATTAACGTGCAGTTTATCTAGCTACGTCATCAAGCGTGGCTTCGCTTCCAACTGTTTTCTGATGACGTTTGTTTTAAACTCCGAAGCTTTTTCTCTCCAAGTGCAGCTCTGTCTCCGTGCTGTGGGCTCACACTGCTTCAGCTCTTCAAGACAGGTAAAAAAACACTTCTTAGAAAACTGTTTGAAGCCAAAGCCTAGTCTGGAAATGTACATTTTAGATGGAGTTAACGTAGCTTATAGCATCATGCTATAACTTAGCATTATAGCATGAGCTCGTTTGTGCTGGTTAGCCTGGTAAAATAACGTTACCTTTACGTTACTAACTCTGGTGTTTTATATAACTGGCATATTGCAACGTTATAAGTTACGTGTCTGTAAATGAGGTGAAAGAAAGGGAAATATGATGTTGTTATTTTTTGAGCTGGTTTGGTGTTAACGTTAGCTAAGGTGCTAATTTTACCGTTGAAGGTTTTAGCTTGACTTTTGCCGCTTAATCTTCCTCGGGCGGCTTTAGGTTGAGATGAGCTCAGTGTCTGTTAGCATTGTTGCTACATCCTTTGTGGAACAATATAACCATAACTAATAATTGATCCTCCCCCTTTTCTTTATTTTACATGTAATGACTGTTCATTTGTTTAAACCATGATCTTGCAAATGTTAAAAGTGCAGATTAGCTACGTAGGTCAGCAAGGATGAATTTCTAACTTTGTTCTTTTTTTCCCTTTTCTTCAGATGACCTTTTTGTTTTAACTCCCAAGCTTTTTCCCTCCAAGTGGCTGTGCAGTTCTGTCCTGCTGACTGCTAACATAGCTTCATCTCTTCAAAAGACAACAGGTAAAAAGCTCTTCAAACATATTTGAAGCCACAAAATAGTCTGGAAATGTAGAGGAGCAGCTAACCTAATCTATAACTTTGAGCTTGCTACAGCTGGTTAGCCTGCTAAAGTACCATTACATCTCCAACATAGTGTATAAGAGTCTGTAAATGAGGACAAAGGTGAAAAACATTAAAGTAGTTTCTGTTATTTTTTGAGTTGGTTCAGCCACAGTGGCAGGTGGACAAAAAAGTTAATTTCCAACCCTGGTTACATATAAGGACTGTTCACATGTTTAAACCATGCTCCTGTAAATTTAAGGTTAAGTCAGTACTAACAGGTGCAACTATGTACAGGTGTAAATTCTGCAGCATTTGTACTTCAGAATTTACAGAATTTTGTAGTCATGTGAAGAAACATCAACACACAGCTAATTATCGGTTTGCATGTGGAATAGAGCAATGTCCTGCTTCCTTCAGAACATTTTCTGCATTCAGGTCCCACATGCACAGGAGTCACCGCCATTGCAGAAGTCAGACTGAACACTTGTGGAATGTAATGCTTTAAAAAATGCATTTAGCCCCACAAACTGTCATTCACATCTGCTGTTTCAGAGTGGTAGCAGGATGTAGGGGTAAAGTCTAGTCTAGTCTCCGGGATGAGGTTCTCAAAAACCTGTTGTAATCTGGGTGAACTGGCCCTTTAAATATAAATTACTACCAGTAATTCATATTTAAGAGAGTTTTCCTTTTATGTTTTAAAGGTATCTTCCACCAAGATGTCTGTTGAAATGGAAATGACCTTACCCACTACACCAAGGGTAATCATGCTTGGTAAGAGGAATATTTTCTATCACTATAATTTTTTCGTAGCAATGTATGTAATTGTTATGGTAGTCTGTACTTTTACTCACTAGCGTTAGCCTGAGAAGGGTTTGTCTATTTTAGGAAATAGCTTGATGTCTGCAACCCGGTGGATGGTCAGTATGGAGGAGAAGGTATTTTTCCAGCCTGAGCAACTGCATGACTTTGCCAGCGTCCTTGCTGTCTTTCTTGGGTCATATTCTGTCTTCAATCTGGAGTATCAGGAGTCAGCATCCACCACGCTGGAAATGATACAATGGCAAGTACTCTACACCAAGCCATTTATGAATTAAATTTAATGACAGTTTGACTGATGATGAAGAACCATAGCTGATTGCTGTATTGTACGTCTTCATTAAAAAATACAATTAATATATTTTATTTCTGTTAAAAGATTCTTTGTGAGGATCAATCCAGATGTTGGTACCAAATGCACAGCCAAAGTCGGTACAAGCCGCAAGACGGGAAGTCTTGTCAAGAGGAAAGTAGTCAGTGTCAACTCCCAGATCACCACCTTCTTCCAACAACTTGCTGAATTTGAATGGAGGACTTCCAACTAGGTAAGTATTTTACCAAATGTAAATGTTTATTATTTTGTTGTCTTTTCCTCCTATCTTGCATGCTCTGACTTTACTTTAGCCTTTTTAATATGATTTTAATGATTATTTATAAATGGCATGTGATTCCTACACAATAGCCCTTTAGAGTAGCCTGCATCTTTTCTGTGTCCGTGGTAAAAAGTGGATGTCGCTGCATCTCTTAATAAATCACAGAAATGTATAAGTGTGTAGTTGTTTAAGTGTGGTGTATTTTTATACTATGCAGTTTTCAGTTTATTAGGCACACCTTTGCAGTAATCCGTCAGCACCAACAAAATGACTAAAAAGATTGTTGTACTTCATCGTCCCCTTGGGGACATTTGTAGTACGCAATCTTTTGAATTACTGAAGACTGACTGACTGCTTTTGCCATAAACAGTCCAAAAACCTGAAGTGAAGCCAGTCCTGCTCATTCTTTATGCAGCTTCTATTATCACTTCAGTCCAATTGATTTTTTTTTAAAACAAATTATCAACTTAATGCTGCTTTATGACAAAGATTTTATGCATGTGAACATTGTCACTTCAGCTTAATTTGTCAACCTTCCTGTCGATTTGAAAATGTAGATAACTTCCTGACCATCTCATGACCTCCCACATTGTCTGTCTTATTCTTTACAGTTCAGCTTCCACAAGATGGATCCCACTGATTTTGTTTGACGAATGGAATAAAAGTTCTTCTGATGTAGGAAATGTGTTCTATGGTTTTGTTGTTTTACAGCACATTATATTGTATTGTGACATTGTTTTTTATGACATTGCGAATATGTAAATGGATTTTATTTCTACAAATCTGCTGAAAATAAATACCTGTTATTCACAGTACTTGGACTAAAATTTCTTTTATGAAATTTTTCGGTTTATGGTAAAATATTCTTATCTTAAAGAAATGTAAACTTTAATTTACAGTAAAACTCTGACATTATGTTGTGAAACAAGTTTACAGTAGACCAGCTTTACTATAAAATACAATTACTGTATTATACTAGAAACTACATTTACAGTAATGCAGTTATAACTGTAAAGCACTCACAGTAAAAATTAACTGTGAAATATCATAACAGTAAAGGTACTGTAGAATGGTAATTACAGTAAAATTACAATAAAAGGTCTAACAGTGTAGTTCTGAACTGTTTTCAAATTATTTTTTCGTTTGCAGATTTAGAAACTTTTTCCCCAAAACTTTCAGTTTCAAATTATTTTAGTTTGAAGATTTTTTTCATTGTAGAAACTTTTTTCAGTTTTAAATCATTTTTTTAGTTTGTTAGCAGATTCACTTTTGGCACAGCGATAAATGTCACATCTGTGTTAGAAGGACACACATTTTAATTGACAAAGGTGGGTTAAGTTAGACATTTCACGTGATGCAACACGCAATAAACCAACAAGAAAACAAACAAATGAGAAAACATGTCAACAGTTTCAAGATTTAAAAAAAAAAAATCTTTTTTCAGTCTCAAACTTTCTTTTTTTCCATTTCAAGTATTTGTTTTACGTTTCTTTCAGTCTTTTTTCTTAAATAGCTGCTTTACAGTTCTTTTTTTTTCACAATATCAAATTTTTTTTGGCAAAACTTTTTGACCCCAATTTTGCTCCATACCACTGCTGATCTACTTAACAGTCTAGTTTGCTTTAAGTACTAGAACTAGCCAGAAGTGCAGAGTACCCAAATATTGTGCTCAAGTGTAGTACTACTTGATATTTTTACTCAGGTAAAATTAAAAACTAGTCATCCAAGAAATGACTCAAGTAAGAGTAAAAAAGTATTTGGTAAAACTTCCCCACACTGGCCAGCTGTTTAGTTCTTGTTAAATCTGATTTTGTTTTTCTCTGTATTTTTATTTTTTGCTGAAATAGATTTTTGATCAAATCAGTTTCTTTGTTTTCTTTGCCACATTTGATTTATTTATTTTTCTGAAATCAGTTTTTTTTCTTCTTTTTTTAAGTTCATTCCTGTTTCTGATTAAATTTGACCAAATCATATTTTGTGTCAACAGTTTGCAACTTGCACTAGCTGGTTAGCCGGTCAGCTGCCTACATACCTTTCTAGGCAGCTACTAAGTAAAAGTAGAACTACTTCAACATATTTTTATTCAAGTAAAAGTAAAAAGTATCCGTCCAAGAAATTACTAAAGTAAAAGTAAAAAGTATTTGGTAAAAAAGTTACTCAAATACTGAGTAACTGATCAAATTATCAATCATTTTAAAATTACATTACCTGGACCAAAATAAAAAGTTAAGTGGAAATTTGGGTATTTTAAGAATGAAAATGACAGCAAATCATATTAGTAACAAAAAATAACAAAATCAGGCAAAATAAAATGTTTCCAAATCATTTTTTTTTCAATAAAAGATTCATGAAACTTTAATAAAAACTGCAGGTGTGTGTCTGTCAGGTGAACTTTGGGTTAAAACCTGTTTGTTTTTCATTCTGTGGGTAGAAAATCCAGACATTTTACTCAAGTAGGAGCAGAAATACTTCATAATAAAATTACTCAAGTAAATGTAATTGAGTAATTGTAACTAGTTACTACCCAACTCTGCCACCAGCTCAGCACATTTGTCTGTTTGCAGATTTCTTTGAAGACATGCTGAACAACTGAGAGCCATGAAAACTCACTTTGCTTAATTAATCTGATTAAAACTTTTATATGTATTTAACACATAAAAGTTTCTCACATTTTGTCTGCGATTTTGCATCGACGTTTCCCATGAGCAGAGGGAGAGGAGGCAGATTTTGAGAACCTGGGATTTTTTTCTGGTTATTTTTTATTTTTCAGCTGACCGGGTTTTGTTGCCTCTGAAGTGGAGTTATTATCTCCCAAACACAAACCCAGATTGAGAAATTGATCCATCTGGGTGGAGAGATTGACCCTCTCTGCTCTCATTCACTGACGGGGAATAATTCGACTTGTTCCACAGGAGAAACGCCCATAAAGATTTCAGCTGAAGCTTTCAGCTTTTTCTTAGCAAGAACTGATGGAAGATGGATAAAAAGGATTCATGCTGGACGTTTGCTTGTTTAGATCAGGAAGAGACGCTGTTTGTTTACTTGGATGCCTCCAGATTAAGGATTAAGTTGCACCTAAAAACCTTCAATTTTCTCAAAAGCTGACAGTGCGCCTTATAATCCAGTGCGCCTTATATATGGACCAATATTGAGCCACAACTGGTCTCATAACTACGGTAAGCAGCCGCCGACTTCATTTCCCCAGTAGAAGAAGAAGCGCGCGGTGCATGCTGGGTTTTGTGTAAAGACCCCAAAATGGCTCCTATTAAGAGACGAGCTTACGACGCAGAGTTTAAGCTCAAGGCGATCAGTGATGCAGTAAAACACGGGAACAGAGCAGCAGCCAGAGAATTTAACATGAACCAATCAATGGTTATAGTGGAAGTGGATATATATTGTGATTGCACTAACGTTTGATTTACCGTAACAGCATCAGGCTGTTTTTTACGTGTTTATTGAATCGAGGAAAAGTTCCCCTCCACTATATGTTACACCTTGCTGTTGTTAAAAGATAAACTGTCACCAAAATACCACGTCACTGACTTTACCTCGGGAAAATAATAAAACAGCTTTTTATTCATATTGGGAATGAAGGGAGTTTTCAGAACGCTGGTTTGTAATTTATTAATAAAGTTTGACTGAAATATCTGACTGTTTTGTTGACATTCCCTTTATCGCAGCTCCATCTAGTGGATGCATAACGTAACCGCAGCCTCTACTGTAGCGTCTATTCTATGCGCCTTATAATGCAGAAAATACGGTAAATGTTTTCAAACTTTTGCAACACCACACTTTGGAGAAAAAAAATTAACTAAAACATCTAATGTATCTTTTAAGAAGACTCAGTGATCTTGCTGTTACCCAACCAGAACTTGTGTACAAGACAATATTGAGTGTTTTAACTTTTCATCTCCTCGTCTGGTTTGGTCACATGAGCTGCAGACTAACAGATAAACTTTTAAGAAACTTCCAGTGGCGGGTAAAGTAGCAGGTAAATAGACCTGAGTGAAGTTGGCCCCCACCTTCTTCAAATCAGGCACATTTGGTGTCAAACGTTTGTGCAGCAAAAATTTTGTTTGTGCCGCTATAATTTTAAAGACATAAAGAAATGTTTCTAGAGGTCATCAAAGGTCAACCAGCCCCCCACCTTCTTCAAATCAGATTTTTAGGCTCTGATAAAGTTTTTTAGGCCGTTATTTAACAAGTTGAACAGGAAATTGGGAGGAGAGAGAAGGGAAAGACATGCAGCAGATTCTGCAGGACTGGGAATTAAACCCAGGTTGACAAACAAAACCTATAAGTAACGTCCTAAACAAAACATAATTTGCTGTCTTACCATAAACTGGTTACAAAAATAACTGAATTATTCATTTCTAAGCCCCTTTTCCTTCTCTTATACAAGCAGACAACACATAAGCTCAACAACACAAAAGCTTCATATTTATTACAAAGTATTGATCTAAGAATTGATTTCTTCCTGTAATGGAAATAATTTCTGATTAAGTTTTCTGTTTTCATGCTTTCATGGATTGTTCTTCTTTTTTCCCTTTTCTACAGTTTTTCATGTTAAATTGCACTTTTTTGTTAAGTTTGTTAAACTACCTTGAATCTGTATTTCTAAATAAAGACTAACAGAAAGATCACAGTAACTTTTATTTTTTATAAAACCTGTTTTGTTCTTATAACAAACAAACCAGATAAAACAAGTTTGGGTTTCTTTATGGTTCAGAGAATTAAATTATGATAACAATTATCATCTAATATTATGTACAGATTAAACTCTAATCTTAATTTAACATCCTGGAACCTGAAGAATCCAAACCTGTTAAATCAACTTTTTAAAGTTTGGTATAAAAAGAAAAACAGGATTTATCAAAGAAAAGCAGGTGAATGGACTGAACTTGTGTAGAGCCTTGCTGGTCATGTTGACCACTCAAAGCGCTTCACACTACAGTCACATTTACACCCACATGCAGGTCGGGGGGCAACTTGCCGCTAAGTGCCCCACCCTGGGGCAGCTCTACATGTGGCTGAGGAAGCTGGAATTGAACTTACAACCTTCTGGTCACAAGACAACCACTCTACCCACTGAGCCACAGTCGCACTAAAAAAGCCACTGCATGATCCTTTTGCTAATCTTCTTTAAAATACAGATTTAAACAGTTTAAAAGCTACAATTCAGTGCAATTTAATATAAAAAGTGAGTAGAAACGGTAAACTAAAGGACAAACCATAAAAGCACAAGTACAGTGGAAATAAACAGAAATCATTACTATCAAAAGAAGAAATTTTAACTCTTAAATCAATACGTTGCTATAAAAATTGAGCCCAGTGTTGCTGCGGCGCTAAAACAGCGAAGGAAAAGGGCTAACGTACGGCTAATTCAATTAATTATAAAGTTTAACAATAAAGCTGCACATGTGTTTGGGGTTTCTTCAAATCTTTGGGGGCAATTTGCAGTGACCAACTGACCTGACCGACATGTTTTAGGAGATGTGGGGGGAACCGGAGCACCCGGAGAAAACCCACGCAAACACGGGGAGACCATGCAAACTCCACACAGATGGTGTCTGTGAAGACGCAGCGCTAACCGCTGCACCACCGTGCTGCCCACGTTTTTTCCAATTGAGTTGGGAAGGGATCTATTATCTAGTTTGTCAATGGGGGATAAAAGTTTAACGTTTTAAATTTGACGGAGCGTGGCCTGGCGCCCCGTACACAGAGGCTACAACCTCCATGAGTTTGAGTCCTCTTTCCTCTCTTGCTCGTCTTTCTCCTTCTCTGAATATCATCATAATCCAGAACATTAGATATGTTCTGGATTGTCTTCACTGTTTTATTTTTCTTTTGGCTTCTGCCATCTCAGAGTCTTCCGTAATTTTTTCCAAAAAGAAATCTTAGACTTTTTCTTCTTACCGTCCTGCATGATTTTAACATCCGGATTGTCCAAATCCTCCAGGACGGTTTCTCCAGTGATCTTGGTCTCTTCTGAGGATTCTGGGTCTGTGGAACAACCTGATAACGGTTCTCCTGAGCTTTTCTCCTCTGGAGAAACCTTTTCACTTACGACATCAACTGGGTCCACTTGGTCCTGTAAGTCTTCCTCCTTCTCTTGGGAAACTGTGATGTCTTTTTTTGGGAAACCGTCTTCCTCAGCTCTCAGCAGCAGGAGATCCTCTTTCGCTCTTTGTAAATCATTTTTTACGCAACTTATTTCCAGCTGGTATTTCTCTGCGTCATGTTTAAATGCAGTGACTTCCTTTTCATACTGACAGTTGAGCTGCTGGTACAAACCGTTTACCTTCTCCAGCTCAGCCTGGGCACTGCTTTCTCTGTTTTGCAGGATTTTAATCTCTGTTGTTGCGTTATTTTGGAGGATGGCATATTCAGATCTCAGGTTGTCCAGACTCGCCTTCGCCTTCTCTACTGTCTGCAGATGTGCTTTTCTCTCCTCCTTTACCTGCTGCTGAAGTTTTTCAAGTTGTTGCAGCGCAGATCGGTTTATATCCCAAATTAGTTTTTCTGCCTTTTGTCTCTGTAAAAGAGCCATTTGGTCCTGCCTTATCTTCTGTTGGTAAGTCTCAATCTGCTGCTGTAAATCCACTGTGTCGTTTCTATATCTGCATTTAAGCTCCTCATGTGAAACATGAACCCGATCCAGTTCATGGAACATCTGCCTGTCCCTGTGTCTCAGAATAAAGATCTTTCTTGCCATTCTTTGGAAGAGCTCTTCCTTCTCAGCTCTCAGATTGTTGACTAGGTTCAGGTTCTCTCTCTCTCTCTCTATATTGGCGTCTT
This sequence comes from Xiphophorus maculatus, assembly GCF_002775205.1. NCBI lineage: Eukaryota > Metazoa > Chordata > Actinopteri > Cyprinodontiformes > Poeciliidae > Xiphophorus > Xiphophorus maculatus. Next base: position 3,104 of record NW_019369782.1, on the reverse strand, counting down.
TCTCATGTCTCGCCTCCTGCCGATATCTCTCCAGGTCTTGCTTAAGTCCAGAAACGTCACTATGATATTTACCGTTGAGTTCACTATATGAATGTTTGAGCTCAGCCAATTCTTCCTGCAGACGTTTCTCGTTGTCTTGCAGGGACGCGATCTTATGGGACATTTCCAGAAAACATCTTGTCCTTTTCAGCTCTCAGGTCTTCTAACCTGGCGCTCTCCGTTTCCAGACTGGAGTCCAGTCTTTGGGTTTCCCCGTGTAAAATATCCAAGTGTGCAGGAGCGAAGCTGCCTTGGGGGTTTTGCCAGACTCCCGTTCTTGCCTGGAGTCCCATCATCCTGTTGCGGTATTTCTCAAATTGGTGAAACATTTCTACCTCAAATCCTTCAGCCAAAATCTGTCGCCGTAAATTACTTGAACCGTCGTTTGGAAAGAGCTTTGCGCACGTCTGAACTGGTCAGTGATATTGCAAGCAATGAAAAATATGCAGAATTGTGTCACATACAATTCTGCAGTTGATGACATCACAGACTGCATCGCCAGTGACATCACAGAGTCTTCCTTTGCTGGCGGTGTGACATCATTCCACCACCAAATATCTCACTCTTCATTCTTGTTTACATTCAAAATAGTCCAGGATTCACTGGTTTTATCCAAACTCATTTCTGTTTGGGCCAGATCAAAAACCTGAATGTTCATAAAGGGCCTGTTGCACCAGAACATATTGATGAAAACCAATTAAACTGTTAAAATATCAATAAATAGGTGTTTCAGCATCAATACGTGTTTCTTAAAATAACCTAATATTGAACATCTTTTCACACAAATCAGTTCATCCAGGATTGTTTTTGTGCTTTTCTGCAATCATCACAGATTTTGTGGCGCTAAGTTAGAAATATCTGTAAGGAATTTTTTACAATATTTGCGCTAACATATGATGTTAAATGTGATCTTTTATTAATCTCTCTATCGGTCATGGACTATAACTTGGCATCAGGTCAGGCTGAGACAGCAGGCACTTGAACCCAAATGTTTATGGACAATTTTGAGAAAAAATGTTAATAAACTCAGAAAAAATGTTGATAAAGTCAGAAAACATGAGGGGATCTGTTGATTGTTGTGTGAATTTTGCGGTTATTGTAAAAACTGGAGGGGCCCATTGCTATGATTTGGAGTCTAGAGGGCCACATAGAAAGCTATGGCGGGCCAGATTTGGCCCTCGGGCCTTGAGTTTGACACACGGGCCATATATGATAATCTATAGAACTTTTTCAATATCTAAACATTGGGAAGTTAATTTTGCTTGTTTAGTCAAACATTTATTTTCTTCTGTATTGTGGAAAAAGAGAGTGGGAAAGAAAATTTATAATAAATCGATGTAAACAATATGAAAAGTAAAATATAAAAACTAAAACTATTGATTTATAAATCTTGTTGAAAGTTGGTTAGGATTGATTAAGCCTCGTTGTTAATATCAGGCTTAAAACTCAAAAATTGTAAATGAGTGAAAGTTGTAATGTACTAGTATTGTGGTTTGTTTATTGTTGTCATAGCAACTGCCTGTCAAGATGGCTGTCAGTTAAAACAAAGAATGTTGTAATCTATATTTTCCAGTATGTTTTTGTTAGCTTTTTAAAGGCACAATGTACTTCTTATTATAAATAGTTTCTAGTGAGAAAATAAAAGTGTGTATTTTTTATCCGGTTTCTACTGTAGAAAACTTTTTCCACATTTTAATCTTCTAATCAAAATTAAATTACACGTTATCACAGAACTGTTCAGTTTAAATATCAATAACTTTCAAGGACTAGAAGCAAAGTTTAGTGCTTTAATTACTGATTAAACACAAAACTAAGCACCACTTTCACATTTTTATTGTGAAAACCTCATATCCACATATGTCAACCAAGCAAGAATTTTGCAGCATTAACTTATGTTTTGCGGCGGTCTTTGACCAAGCTCAGGAACTTCTCTGCACTGATCTCATCATCAATCACAGTGTAATGGATACCCTGGTTTGGTAGCAGGAATAAACATGGAGACGCCTTCCTGTTATGGCAGCTGTCTGTTTTTCATTCTTCTCTACTTCTCCAACGGCGAGATAGAGAACATTTCCTGGATGTTAGACGTTCTCTGTCGTCCTCCAGGCGGCCTTCAGAGGCCATCATGCACGGACTCAAATTGCAAAAATGCACAAAGCCGCTGCCATCATTCAAGCTAATTTCAGGAGACACAACAGCAAACAGACTATAAGAGACGATGCTGGGCAGTGACTGTCATACAGCAGAGGTTTAGAGCGCAGAAATGTAAAGAACTTCAGGAAAAGCGTTACCAAGATGTTAGAAGAGCCGTCATCGTCTTCAGGCTGCATATCGAGGAATAAAAGTCCAGACGAATGATCGGAAAAAGGCGAGAGGCTGCCAGCGTCATCCAGAGCGCCTTCAGAGTCCACCGTGAACGGCAACGGTACCTGAAACTGAAATCATCCGCTCTCACGATTCAGAGGAAATATCGAGCCACTTCAGAAGCCAAAGTGATGAAGAACAGATACTCGCTGATGAGGAAGGCTGTCGTCACTCTTCAGAGATGCTGCCGAGCCTGGAAGGAAAAACGCAGGTAGCCATAAACCAAGTCGTGTCTAGATTTTAATATCTGGGAGGAATCTAACCAAATTCTGTGATTTTTACTTTGAATTCATGCTGGCTGGTTTCAGGTCCTGAGGCAGCCCGGGCAGAGCAGAGACTCCATTTTACGGCTGCGGTTTTCCATCACCTCAGGCCATAAAGATCCAACGAGCCCTGAGAGCCCACTGGGCTTTGGAATCAGCAAAAAGACAGATCCAGTCGGTCGTACCATACAGGTACACCCGGAAACAGAACCAGTGATGTACTGTTGGGTTTAGGAGCGTAGCACCCGACTATAAACTGTTCTCTGGGCTTTTCTCAGCGTTGGGTTAGAGCGAGGCTTGCAGAGGAGACGACATCTGGAGGACAGGAGGAAGGTGGTGATGGTCCAGAGAGTGGTCAGGCGTTGGTTAGCGCGCCGCCACAAAGCCGCCGCCGTCATCCAGGAAGTGACCCGAAAATTCCTCCTGGACAGGCGACAG